>NW_026614354.1:0-132500 GCF_020520425.1 Spinacia oleracea | reverse complement strand
TTGAAACTCTAATTCTTGAATTTCAGAATGCACGGCCTAATAGTGGGTGAAAAAATGGGCAACTTTTAAGATAGAATCCGGTCAAAATCATTCCCGAGCACCAAGTTATGGGGTCATAATTCAGGGCTTTCGTTTCAGGGCACCCATTTTAGGGAAAATTGAAACTCTAATTCTTGAATTTCAGAATGCACGGCCTAATAGTGGGTGAAAAAATAGGCAACTTTTAAAAAAGAATCCGGTCAAAATCATTCCCGAGCACCAAGTTATGGGGTCATAATTCAGGGCTTTCGTTTCAGGGCACCCATTTTAGGGAAAATTGAAACTCTAATTCTCGAATTTCAGAATGCACGGCCTAATAGTGGGTGAAAAAATAGGCAACTTTTAAAAAAGAATCCGGTCAAAATCATTCCCGAGCACCAAGTTATGGGGTCATAATTCAGGGCTTTCGTTTCAGGGCACCCATTTTAGGGAAAATTGAAACTCTAATTCACTAATTTCTGAATGCACGGCCTAATAGTGAGTGAAAAAATAGGCAACTTTTAAAAAAGAATCCGGTCAAAATCATTCCCGAGCACCAAGTTATGGGGTCATAATTCAGAGCTTTCGTTTCAAGGCACCCATTTTAGGGAAAATTGAAACTCTAATTCTAGAATTTCAGAATGCACGGCCTAATAGTGGGTGAAAAAATGGGCAACTTTTAAGAAAGAATCCGGTCAAAATCATTCCCGAGCACCAAGTTATGGGGTCATAATTCAGGGCTTTCGTTTCAGGGCACCAATTTTAGGGAAAATTGAAACTCTAATTCACGAATTTCTGAATGCACGGCCTAATAGTGGGTGAAAAAATAGGCAACTTTTAAAAAAGAATCCGGTCAAAATCATTCCCGAGCACCAAGTTATGGGGTCATAATTCAGGGCTTTCGTTTCAGGGCACCCATTTTAGGGAAAATTGAAACTCTAATTCTTGAATTTCAGAATGCACGGCCTAATAGTGGGTGAAAAAATAGGCAACTTTTAAAAAAGAATCCGGTCAAAATCATTCCCGAGCACCAAGTTATGGGGTCATAATTCAGGGCTTTCGTTTCAGGGCACCCATTTTAGGGAAAATTGAAACTCTAATTCTTGAATTTCAGAATGCACGGCCTAATAGTGGGTGAAAAAATAGGCAACTTTTAAAAAAGAATCCGGTCAAAATCATTCCCTAGCAACAAGTTATGGGGTCATAATTCAGGGCTTTCGTTTCAAGGCACCCATTTTAGGGAAAATTGAAACTCTAATTTCTGAATGCACGGCCTAATAGTGGGTGAAAAAATAGGCAACTTTTAAAAAAGAATCCGGTCAAAATCATTCCCGAGCACCAAGTTATGGGGTCATAATTCAGGGCTTTCGTTTCAGGGCACCCATTTTAGGGAAAATTGAAACTCTAATTCACGAATTTCTGAATGCACGGCCTAATAGTGGGTGAAAAAATAGGCAACTTTTAAAAAAGAATCCGGTCAAAATCATTCCCGAGCACCAAGTTATGGGGTCATAATTCAGGGCTTTCGTTTCAGGGCACCCATTTTAGGGAAAATTGAAACTCTAATTCACGAATTTCTGAATGCACGGCCTAATAGTGGGTGAAAAAATAGGCAACTTTTAAGAAAGAATCCGGTCAAAATCATTCCCGAGCACCAAGTTATGGGGTCATAATTCAGGGCTTTCGTTTCAAGGCACCCATTTTAGGGAAAATTGAAACTCTAATTCACTAATTTCTGAATGCACGGCCTAATAGTGGGTGAAAAAATAGGCAACTTTTAAAAAAGAATCCGGTCAAAATCATTCCCGAGCACCAAGTTATGGGGTCATAATTCAGAGCTTTCGTTTCAAGGCACCCATTTTAGGGAAAATTGAAACTCTAATTCTTGAATTTCAGAATGCACGGCCTAATAGTGGGTGAAAAAATGGGCAACTTTTAAGATAGAATCCGGTCAAAATCATTCCCGAGCACCAAGTTATGGGGTCATAATTCAGGGCTTTCGTTTCAGGGCACCCATTTTAGGGAAAATTGAAACTCTAATTCTTGAATTTCAGAATGCACGGCCTAATAGTGGGTGAAAAAATAGGCAACTTTTAAAAAAGAATCCGGTCAAAATCATTCCCGAGCACCAAGTTATGGGGTCATAATTCAGGGCTTTCGTTTCAGGGCACCCATTTTAGGGAAAATTGAAACTCTAATTCTCGAATTTCAGAATGCACGGCCTAATAGTGGGTGAAAAAATAGGCAACTTTTAAAAAAGAATCCGGTCAAAATCATTCCCGAGCACCAAGTTATGGGGTCATAATTCAGGGCTTTCGTTTCAGGGCACCCATTTTAGGGAAAATTGAAACTCTAATTCACTAATTTCTGAATGCACGCCCTAATAGTGAGTGAAAAAATAGGCAACTTTTAAAAAAGAATCCGGTCAAAATCATTCCCGAGCACCAAGTTATGGGGTCATAATTCAGAGCTTTCGTTTCAAGGCACCCATTTTAGGGAAAATTGAAACTCTAATTCTAGAATTTCAGAATGCACGGCCTAATAGTGGGTGAAAAAATGGGCAACTTTTAAGAAAGAATCCGGTCAAAATCATTCCCGAGCACCAAGTTATGGGGTCATAATTCAGGGCTTTCGTTTCAGGGCACCAATTTTAGGGAAAATTGAAACTCTAATTCACGAATTTCTGAATGCACGGCCTAATAGTGGGTGAAAAAATAGGCAACTTTTAAAAAAGAATCCGGTCAAAATCATTCCCGAGCACCAAGTTATGGGGTCATAATTCAGGGCTTTCGTTTCAGGGCACCCATTTTAGGGAAAATTGAAACTCTAATTCTTGAATTTCAGAATGCACGGCCTAATAGTGGGTGAAAAAATATGCAACTTTTAAAAAAGAATCCGGTCAAAATCATTCCCGAGCACCAAGTTATGGGGTCATAATTCAGGGCTTTCGTTTCAGGGCACCCATTTTAGGGAAAATTGAAACTCTAATTCTTGAATTTCAGAATGCACGGCCTAATAGTGGGTGAAAAAATAGGCAACTTTTAAAAAAGAATCCGGTCAAAATCATTCCCGAGCAACAAGTTATGGGGTCATAATTCAGGGCTTTCGTTTCAGGGCACCCATTTTAGGGAAAATTGAAACTCTAATTCTTGAATTTCAGAATGCACGGCCTAATAGTGGGTGAAAAAATAGGCAACTTTTAAAAAAGAATCCGGTCAAAATCATTCCCGAGCAACAAGTTATGGGGTCATAATTCAGGGCTTTCGTTTCAGGGCACCCATTTTAGGGAAAATTGAAACTCTAATTCTCGAATTTCTGAATGCACGGCCTAATAGTGGGTGAAAAAATAGGCAACTTTTAAAAAAGAATCCGGTCAAAATCATTCCCGAGCACCAAGTTATGGGGTCATAATTCAGGGCTTTCGTTTCAGGGCACCCATTTTAGGGAAAATTGAAACTCTAATTCACGAATTTCTGAATGCACGGCCTAATAGTGGGTGAAAAAATAGGCAACTTTAAAAAAAGAATCCGGTCAAAATCATTCCCGAGCATCAAGTTATGGGGTCATAATTCAGGGCTTTCGTTTCAGGGCACCCATTTTAGGGAAAATTGAAACTCTAATTCACGAATTTCTGAATGCACGGCCTAATAGTGGGTGGAAAAATAGGCAACTTTTAAGAAAGAATCCGGTCAAAATCATTCCCGAGCACCAAGTTATGGGGTCATAATTCAGGGCTTTCGTTTCAAGGCACCCATTTTAGGGAAAATTGAAACTCTAATTCTTGAATTTCTGAATGCACGGCCTAATAGTGGGTGAAAAAATAGGCAACTTTTAAAAAAGAATCCGGTCAAAATCATTCCCTAGCAACAAGTTATGGGGTCATAATTCAGGGCTTTCGTTTCAAGGCACCCATTTTAGGGAAAATTGAAACTCTAATTTCTGAATGCACGGCCTAATAGTGAGTGAAAAAATAGGCAACTTTTAAAAAAGAATCCTGTCAAAATCATTCCCAAGCAACAAGTTATGGGGTTATAATTCAGGGCTTTCGTTTCAGGGCACCCATTTTAGGGAAAATTGAAACTCTAATTCACGAATTTCTGAATGCACGGCCTAATAGTGGGTGAAAAAATAGGCAACTTTTAAGAAAGAATCCGGTCAAAATCATTCCCGAGCACCAAGTTATGGGGTCATAATTCAGGGCTTTCGTTTTAGGGCACCCATTTTAGGAAAAATTGAAACTCTATTTCTCGAATTTCTTAATGCACGGCCTAATAGTGGGTGAAAAACTAGGCAACTTTTAAAAAAGAATCCGGTCAAAATCATTCCCGAGCACCAAGTTATGGGGTCATAATTCAGGGCTTTCGTTTCAGGGCACCCATTTTAGGGAAAATTGAAACTCTAATTCTAGAATTTCTGAATGCACGGCCTAATAGTGGGTGAAAAAATAGGTAACTTTTAAAAAAGAATCCGGTCAAAATCATTCCCGAGCACCAAGTTATGGGGTCATAATTCAGAGCTTTCGTTTCAGGGCACCCATTTTAGGGAAAATTGAAACTCTAATTCTTGAATTTCTGAATACACGGCATAATAGTGGGTGAAAAAATAGGCAACTTTTAAAAAAGAATCCGGTCAAAATCATTCCCGAGCAACAAGTTATGGGGTCATAATTCAGGGCTTTCGTTTCAGGGCACCCATTTTAGGGAAAATTGAAACTCTAATTCACGAATTTCTGAATGCACGGCCTAATAGTGGGTGAAAAAATAGGCAACTTTTAAGAAAGAATCCGGTCAAAATCATTCCCGAGCACCAAGTTATGGGGTCATAATTCAGGGCTTTCGTTTCAGGGCACCCATTTTAGGAAAAATTGAAACTCTATTTCTCGAATTTCTGAATGCACGGCCTAATAGTGGGTGAAAAACTAGGCAACTTTTAAAAAAGAATCCGGTCAAAATCATTCCCGAGCACCAAGTTATGGGGTCATAATTCAGGGCTTTCGTTTCAAGGCACCCATTTTAGGGAAAATTGAAACTCTATTTCTCGAATTTCTGAATGCACGGCGTAATAGTGGGTGAAAAAATAGGAAACTTTTAAAACAGAATCCGGTCAAAATCATTCCCGAGCAACAAGTTATGGGGTCATAATTCAAGGCTTTCGTTTCAGGGCACCCATTTTAAGGAAAATTGAAACTCTAATTCTCGAATTTCTGAATGCAAGGCCTAATAGTGGGTGAAAAAATAGGCAACTTTTAAAAAAGAATCCGGTCAAAATCATTCCCGAGCAACAAGTTATGGGGTCATAATTCAAGGCTTTTGTTTCAGGGCACCCATTTTAGGGAAAATTGAAACTCTAATTCTCGAATTTCTGAATGCACGGCCTAATAGTGAGTGAAAAAATAGGCAACTTTTAAAAAAGAATCCGGTCAAAATCATTCCCGAGCACCAAGTTATGGGGTCATAATTCAGGGCTTTCGTTTCAGGGCACCCATTTTAGGGAAAATTGAAACTCTAATTCTCGAATTTCAGAATGCACGGCGTAATAGTGGGTGAAAAAACAGGAAACTTTTAAAACAGAATCGGTCAAAATCATTTCCGAGCACCAAGTTATGGGGTCATAATTCAAGGCTTTCGTTTCAGGGCACCCATTTTAGGGAAAATTGAAACTCTAATTCTTGAATTTCAGAATGCACGGCCTAATAGTGGGTGAAAAAATAGGCAACTTTTAAAAAAGAATCCGGTCAAAATCATTTCCGAGCAACAAGTTATGGGGTCATAATTCAGGGCTTTCGTTTCAGGGCACCCATTTTAGGGAAAATTGAAACTCTAATTCTCGAATTTCTGAATGCACGGCCTAATAGTGGGTTAAAAAATAGGAACCTTTTAAAAAAGAATCCGGTCAAAATCATTCCCGAGCACCAAGTTATGGGGTCATAATTCAGGGCTTTCGTTTCTGGTCACCCATTCTAGGGAAAATTGAAACTCTAATTCTCGAATTTCTGAATGCACGGCCTAATAGTGGGTGAAAAAATAGGCAACTTTTAAAAAAGAATCCGGTCAAAATCATTCCCGAGCACCAAGTTATGGGGTCATAATTCAAGGCTTTCGTTTCAGGGCACCCATTTTAGGGAAAATTGAAACTCTATTTCTCGAATTTCTGAATGCACGGCGTAATAGTGGGTAAAAAAATAGGCAACTTTTAAAATAGAATCCGGTCAAAATCATTCCCGAGCACCAAGTTATGGCGTCATAATTCAGGGCTTTCGTTTTAGGGCACCCATTTTAGGGAAAATTGAAACTCTAATTCTCGAATTTCAGAATGCACGGCCTAATAGTGAGTGAAAAAACAGGAAACTTTTAAAACAGAATCCGGTCAAAATCATTCCCGAGCACCAAGTTATGGGGTCATAATTCAAGGCTTTCGTTTCAGGGCACCCATTTTAGGGAAAATTGAAACTCTAATTCTTGAATTTCAGAATGCACGGCCTAATAGTGGGTGAAAAAATAGGCAACTTTTGAAAAAGAATCCGGTCAAAATCATTCCCGAGCAACAAGTTATGGGGTCATAATTCAGGGCTTTCGTTTCAGGGCACCCATTTTAGGGAAAATTGAAACTCTAATTCTCGAATTTCTGAATGCACGGCCTAATAGTGGGTGAAAAAATAGGCAACTTTTAAAAATAGAATCCGGTCAAAATCATTCCCGAGCACCAAGTTATGGGGTCATAATTCAGGGCTTTCATTTCAGGGCACCCATTTTAGGGAAAATTGAAACTCTATTTCTCGAATTTCTGAATGCACGGCCTAATAGTGGGTGAAAAAATAGGCAACTTTTAAAAAAGAATCCGGTCAAAATCATTCCCGAGCACCAAGTTATGGGGTCATAATTCAGGGCTTTCGTTTCAGGGCACCCATTTTAGGAAAAATTGAAACTCTAATTCTCGAATTTCTGAATGCACGGCCTAATAGTGGTTGAAAAAATAGACAACTTTTAAAAAAAAATCCGGTCAAAGAATCCGGTGAATGCACGGCCTAATAGTGGGTAAAAAAGTACGGGGGCTACTGTTTGAATCACGACTAATTAGAAATCAACTCCTATAAACAAAAAAAGGAGAAACTAAATTATTATCCATGGTTACTAAATTTCCTGCAACTATTTAAGATTCTAAAACTCCTAGTTTAATTAGAAATCATTCATTAATCATTAATTTAATAGTCTCAAATAGTCAACTCAAGCCCTAACATAAAAAACATTGACTTTTTAGCTTTAAAACCATTACAAACCAACTTTTTAAAGCTTATAAACAATTTGAAAATTTAAGTTGATTCCCATAATTTTAATTGTCATTAAATTATGTGAATCAATCGCTTAATTAATTGAAAACAAAACCCTAATAATAGTTTATCATAAAAACATGTTTTGACTTCAAAAATCAACACTTTATGAACTTATTAAATCTGAAAATAATAATTTCAATCATCAAAACCAATCTCTTTAATTAAAATACAACACTAACCCAATATGGTGTTCATAACCGTTCTAATCAATTTAAATAACCCAAATATTTAAAATAATCACAACAATTAAAAAAATTTAAAAACTGAAAATTAATGTTTTTGAAAATATAATTTGATTATCCCAATTCAACAACACACACACACACAACAATTAATTGTGTTGTGTGTGTGTGTGTCGAACAAACAACGCAATAACAACGACAACACACGCACACACCGCAGCAGGCAGCGCGCACGAGCACGCAACAAAAGGGCGAGAGGCGAGGGCGCTGCGCGCGCGACACTGCAGCAAGCGAGCACGAGGCTCTGCGCTTCGGGGCGGGACTAAGGGGCACGCGACACAACACAGCAGCAAGGGCGCTGCGCTGCGGGACTGCGGGACGAGGCAACGACGCGTGAGGCTGGGCGAGCACACACGGCACGACAACGTGCCTTCCGCAGCAAGCAAAGGGATCAGACGAGATGAGAGGAGAGGGTGCCGCGAGGAGAGAGAAAGAAAGGAGAGAGAGGGAGTGCTGAAATTTTTGTGAGGGTCTAATGAGAGGGTCTATTTATAGTTTTTCTCTCCCATGTGGGCTAGGTTATGGTAGTTTGAGTTGGGCTTATTTCCGGGCTCAATTTGTTAAACTCCTTGCAAGCTTTGTTGGGTTTGATCATGGAAAATCAACTGGGCTTTAATTAAATTAAATTCGTTTTTGAAATACGACCCAACAAATTCCGATTAAATAAATTCATTAAATTTATTTAATAAAAATACGGTTTTCGAAATAATTAATATTTAAATTAATTATAAATAAAAAGCATTTAATTCTCATTAAATGAATTAATTTATAAAAATACTTTATAAATACGACGAAATGCTTTATAAATATAATAAAATATATTTACAATTATAGAAAAATACGAGGTATTACAAAACTAGATTAGGGAATGGGTCAAACAACAACAAATCAAGGAATGGACATAAAAGAGCTAAAAACGAGGAAAATTCACAAGAACTACATGAATAGGCGTTGAACTCACAAATAGCTCCAACTATCTCCCGACGTGCGACAAAAATTTCTCTAAGCATCAAGGATGAACTATCGTTCGTAACTATCGTACCCGAGGTAAATCAAAATCTCAATTCAACCACATAATCAAGTTCAGGTCGGTAATTCCTTTCCAACTCAACTAGACTAATCCAAGCAATCATGGAACACTTAATTGATCAAGTTACCCATGCCTAAACATGCAAAAATTTAATCATGTAATAATTTAATCATGAAAATCCCTAAAATCCAATCACAAATTGCCAAACCAATCAATGTTGGGTTTTCACCCAAACCCTGATCAATAAACTACTCCATAATCATAAAAATATGAAATTCACTACTACAAATCCCGCCTTTTATCGACGCTTTCTAGACCATTTTGTGATGCAAAAAAGCTTCGAGAAAGTAACCCATAGAAAGCGTCGAGAAAATTAGAGTCGAGAAAATTCTGGACGCTTTTAGGCGTCGCGAAACAAGATGCTTTTTGGCGACCACTTTCTTTGGTCAGCGTCGACAGGCTCGACGCTTCTAAGCGTCCAGAGTTTTGATATTTGTGTCGACCAAATTTGTTCCCGCATTTCCCAACATTACCTATTTAAAGTCCGCGACGCCTACATGCGTCCAGAAATTTATGTTCGCGACACCTAAATGCGTCCAGAAAATTGTGTTGGTGAGAATTTTAACTCTAAATGAGCACGATAACAGGACTCCAAAAAACGTCCAGATTTATTTGTATAAGCCAAAATTTATGTTTGTTATATATATATGTATCGCATATAATATACATAATAAAACATTATTCACCACAATTATAAATTTAAAATTAAAGTGCAACATAAGATCGATCAATGAAACCTAAATTGTGAATAATTGATCTTTAATTAACAATAAAGTTTACTTACAAAAACATAAGTAATGGTACAATTATGAAAACCTTAATACTTTTACAACAAAATTTGAATAAAAATCAATCGACATTGATAATACAAATACGACTATCCATATTCAACCCTAACCACGTAGGTCCACTGTAGACCCGCTTTGGTCTATAGGTATGTAGAACCATGTTGGTCTACAAGTTTGTAGAACCACGTTGGTCTACGGTAGACCAGCATTGGTCTACAGGTTTGTAGAACAACGTTGTTCTACAAGTAAGTAGAACCACGTTGGTCTAGAGTAGACCCGCATTGGTCTACAGAAGACTACCTTTTCTTACACCTTCGGGAAGCTAAGATGGAAATTTGAAAGTTATGCACCGTACTGTAGGCCGGATTGATATTATTCTCTTATTCCTTGCCTATTCTATTTCCATTCCGTATTTAAATTTATTTTATTATTATTATTGATTTTGATTATTTAACTGATGGGAACGGTTATGAACACCGTATTGTGATGTTTTACGTGTTTGAATTCATGAGGATGATTTTAATTAAAAGAGTAATTATTTTCATATTTGATTATTTATTAAAGCTTGGATTTTTAATGTCTAACCGTAATTTTTATGGTTAATTAAGATTAGGAATTTGTTTAAGCTTATTTATGTTGGGGGATTGAATTTTGTTGGAAAAGCGTTAGTAAGACTTTTTAGTTTGTCTACTTTCAGGAATGGAAATGTTTCCATCAAAGTTCTCTAATCTAGGACACCTAGAGAAATTGGAGTGTGAGCCTCCACATCTATATGTCAAGAAGATTGAGTTTGCATGTACTCCCTCTGTCCCAGATTAGTTGTTACACTTTCCTTTTTCGTCCGTCCCAGATTAGTTGTTACACTTCTAAATTAGGAATGAACCCACAATTATTATATTGTCTCTCTGTCCCACTATTTTTTTTTGTCCCCACACCCTCTTTCATCCAATTAAAAAAAATACTCCACTAATTCCTATCACATCTACTTTTTCAATAAAATAACAATTGATAACCAAACAACCACTTATCACCTAAAACTTTGTGCAAAGGTAAGTGTAACAACTAATTTGGGACGGAGGGAGTAACTATTTTGCTATGATCAAAGATTTGCCTCACTTAAGGAATAGGGATGTGATGTCAGAAATGGTGATTCATTGCTTGACTTATGAGACTCGACTCCCTATATTGCCCTTAAGAATCAATTTAGGGATATGCATTATGAGGATGGTACCCCTAATATGTATAAGTATGGTACTCGTGATGGTAGATGGAGGTATGAAATGGAAGTCATGATCACGATTTTAGATCTTGCAGAAAGGAGCGGTGAGGATGGTAGGTTTGTGGAAAGTCTAGGTCTAGATCATTCGGATGGGGATGATGACATAGATGTTGCTATGAATGAGGTTGTGAATGAGGATAGTGATGATGATGTGGTTGAAATTGAGAATCTTAATCCTATTATTCTTGAACCCCCTATTGAGATCTCTAGTGATACTAAGGTTGAACCTGAATATATTGGGGAAGTGAATAGCATTCCACAACAAAATGATGATGAGTGGATGGTGAAAAGATGAAGTTGAGATTACACATGAAGCTTTGAGGATTATACCAAAATAAGTTATCAAGAATTAATCTGTCAATAAGGTTGATGATATCAATGAATGTTAGAAATTCGAAAAGAATTATGAATGATTGAGGAATGCAATGGAATTAAGAATACAAATCAACAAATGAACTAAGTTGGAACTAAGTTTTCTGGGAGCTAGATTGTTTCTGATAAAGGCACGCTTGATGGCTTAGCATTATCCGCAAAATTCGAGGTTTGTCGAATTAAAATATAAGGGATAAGTAACAAAGTCATATGTCTAACGATATATTTCTAGTCACGTGATTAGACTCGAACCCATGCAACGACCGTGGTCAACGAAGTTATTTGACGTAAAAGGAAAGATTGAAGATCGAAATCAAAACGAATCGAGTAAAGAAAGTCAACGACAAGATTCCTGAAGCAAAGAAGCCCAATACCAAATGAAAGCGTAATATCTTCATATAGTCGCCTAAGAAAGATATGATGTACGAATCACTATGATTTATGTGAATGTGTAATGTATCAACCATGCGTTTGATCAATTGGTTAGCGTTTGATCAATTGGTCTGTAAATGTGTAATGTATCAATTGGTTGGCGTTTGATCCCCATTTCCTAACTTGTTTATCTTTGGTAGTTAGTTTAGTTAAATTAGTTTTAGTCGATAAGTGATTTTTCTAAAACCACGTTCCGCCCTAGTTCATCGATTGATTAGCATAAATTAGCGCACTTTAGTCCTTGTGGATTTCGACCTATACTTATCACTTTACTTGTGGTTAGTGATTAGTTTAGGTAATTTGTTTGATTCTTTTTATTTTTGAAAATTTTGCAAAAATATGTCAACTATTTGTATCCGTCAAAATGAGTTCATTAATGCTTTGCAATCCGAGTCGGTCATTTCGTTGTCCGAGTTTCGTATTTTTATAGCTCACTTAGATTTCCTAGAAGAACTTAAAATGGATTCTTCTAGTATATAAGGACTTTGAGGTTGCATCTCAAGATTTTGTAAAAGAAATGAGTGAAGTCTCTAGCCTTCTAAATGAATCCATTTGGAATGCTACATGTAGAAGAGATGAATTTGAGGCTAACTTGCTACCTATGATGCATGACATTGAGCAATTGAGTATTGGGGATTATATATTCCTACTAATTTCTCCTTAAATGAGTGCATCGATGATGGTGATTAAGAGCTTTTTGCTCCATTTTTTTCAAATGCTCAAATCGATTCTAATTGAGGGCGAGAGTAAATTTTCCAACCAAAAATATTTTCTTGACGGAAAACTAGGTCGTTACTAGTCTTTCCTAACAAACAAATTACCTAAACTAATCACTAAACACAAGTAAAGTGACAAGTAAGGTCGAATCCACAAGGACTAATGTGCGCTAGATTATGATCATCGAACAATAAGCTAGGTCGGAGACGAGTTGGAAAGTCAACTAACCAACTAAAACTAATTAAACTAAACTAAGAAATCAAAGCTAAACTTGAAACAACCTAATAATTCCTTGCTTTTTATAAAACATTTTCCAACTTAAAACAAAGGAATTACCAAGATATTACCGCCACCGTGATAACGGTTAAGGCTATTTACCAGAATTACGCAGCGGAATTAACTAACTTTCAAAAAACATTAAATAAATAGTTAATGGTTATTAAAACAAGTTGGAATCGTTTAGGCCCAAATCCAAAGTATTAAACCATTTGAAAATCCATTAACTATAAATAGTATTAGTCATGACTGTAATTAAAATAGAGTTTATAAAATACGGAAGAATAAAACTCTCAACTCGAATCCCATGATAACTTCTCCCGCAAGTTATCTCTACAAACCTGCTTTATTAAAAATCTACTCCCCAACAACGCAATTGCAATTGATGGATCATCATAGGGTCATTAAGGCAAAGGCCATGACCAGAAGACATGAAGCACGAGGTCAACAAAAGCTGAGTATGAACAAGCTAGAATAACATTCTATCCTAACATGCTTCACTCGACAAATTAAATAATCCACATGCAAAAGCCATATAATAAACAAACAATCATGGAGACAAGACTCGATACTTGACATGACTCTTGACTCACAGATTAATAAAAAGTAGCTTCGGGGGTAAAGTAAAGTATCCTCAAAAGGAAAGAAGGGGTGATGGGAGCCAACCATACACCAAAATAAGTCGGGCTACTACCGACAGTCGGGCCATACCGACAGGAATTCCAATGCACAACGGTATAAAAGAGAAGGAAACAACGTCTTGTATTATTCTAGGAGTACAAGTTTTCCGGCAAGACTCCCCCCATTGTTCATACTCAAGGTATATACGTTCCTAGAGTTTTGAAGCTCTTTGGGTTACACTTTACATTAATTAGTATATTGGGTTCAAGGCGACTCAAGATTCTACTCAAGACACAACATACAAACAATTAAACAACTAAACAACTCAACAATGACACTTCATTATTTTACTTATTTAGGACTTGTGATCAAACATAGACTCAAGTGAATTACTCCCATTGTTCCTTCTCAAAAACACTGTTTGAGATAACCCGACATTGCCTATTAACAAGCGGGGTGTGCCCTTAGCACGAATTGTCCTTAATTCAATTCACATAGACTCTCTACCATATTCTACCCCTTGGTAGAATACATATTCTACCCATTGGTAGAATATATATTGCTCACTGGCAATATTCGACTGGCTCAATAATTATGCTAGACATCCTGTACTATAGCATAATAAATAATAATAACAACTTGCACGCGCAACACTCATACATGCAAACCAACTTAAACAACATGCTTGACATAATTCAACGATTATAAAAGTCCATAACATGATAGTTCAACAGAATCTATAAAGCATAATTCAATTCATAACATGCTAGCTCACATAAATTCGATAATAATAATAACATGCTCGTTCTCAAAATCAAACATGAATTCACAACAACATATAAGTTCACATGATTCGCAATCAATACACTTCACAAAGTCCTCAAGGGATGATGGTCACTCTAGTCTAGTACGTACCTGGAATACCTAAGTACGGGGACTATTGTTCGAATCACGACTCACTAGAAATCAACAACTATAAACAGAAAAGGAGAAACTAAATTATTATCCATGTTCACTAAATTTCCAGCAACTATTTAAGATTCTAAAACTGCTAGTTTAATTAGAAATCATTCATTAATCATTAATTTAATAGTCTCAAATAGTAAACTGAAGCCCTAACATAAAAAACAATGACTTTTTAGCTTTAAAACCATTACAAACCAACTTTTTAAAGCTTATAAACAATCTGAAAATTTAAGTTGATTCCCATAATTTAAATTGTCATTAAATTATGTGAATCAATCGCTTAATTAATTGAAATCAAAACCTTAATAATAGTTTATCATAAAAACATGTTTTGACTTCAAAAATCAACACTTTATGAACTTATTAAATCTGAAAATAATAATTTCAATCATCAAAACCAATCTCTTTAATTAAAATACAACACTAACCCAATATGTGTTCATAACCGTTCTAATCAATTTAAATAATCCAAATATTTAAAATAATCACAACAATTAAAACAATTTAAAAACTGAAATTCATGTTTTTGAAAATATAATTTGATTATCCCAATTCAACAACAACACACACAACAATTAATTGTGTTGTGTGTGTGTGCGTCGAACATAACGCAACAACAACGACAACGACAACACACGCACGCACCGCAGCAAGCAGCGCGCACGAGCATGCAACAAAAGGGCGAGAGGCGAGGGCACTGCGCGCGCGACACTGCAACAAGCGAGCACGAGGCTCTGCGCTGCGGGGCGGGACGAAGGGGCACACGACACAGCACAACAGCAAGGGCGCTGCGCTGCGGGACTGCGGGACCAGGCAACGACGCGTGAGGCTGGGCGAGCACACACGGCACGACAGCGTGCCTTGCTCAACAAACAAAGGGATCGGACGAGATGAGAGGAGAGGGTGCCGCGAGGAGAGAGAAAGAAAGGAGAGAGAGGGAGTGCTGAAATTTTTGTGAGGGTTTAATGAGAGGGTCTATTTATAGTTTTTCTCTCCCATGTGGGCTAGGTTATGGTAGTTTGAGTTGGGCTTATTTCCGGGCTCAATTCATTAAACTCCTTGCAAGCTTTGTTGGGTTTGATCATGGAAAATCAACTGGGCTTTAATTATATTAAATTCGTTTTCGAAATACGACCCAACAAATCCCGATTAAATAAATTCATTAAATTTATTTAATAAAAATACGGTTTTCGAAATAATTAATATTTAAATTAATTATAAATAAAAAGCATTTAATTCTCATTAAATGAATTAATTTATATATAAAAATACTTTATAAATACGACGAAATGCTTTATAAATATAATAAAATATATTTATAATTATAGAAAAATACGAGGTATTACAAAACTAGATTAGGGAATGGGTCAAACAACAACAAATCAAGGAATGGACATAAAAGAGCTAAAAACGAGGAAAATTCACAAGAACTACATGAATAGGCGTTGAATTCACAAATAGCTCCAACTATCTCCCGACGTGCGACAAAAATTTCTCTAAGCATCAAGGATGAACTCCCGTTCTTAACTATCGTACCCGAGGTAAATCAAAATCTCAATTCAACCACATAATCAAGTTCAGGTCGTTAACTCCTTTCCAACTCAACTAGACTACTCCAAGCAATCATGGAACACTTAATTGATCTAGTTACCCATGCCTAAACATGCAAAAATTTAATCATGCAATAATTTAATCATGAAAATCCCTAAAATCCAATCACAAATTGCCAAACCAATCAATGTTGGGTTTTCACCCAAACCCTGACCAATAAACTACTCCATAATCATAAAAATATGAAATTCACTACTACAAATCCCGCCTTTTATCGACGCTTTCTAGACTATTTTGTGATGCAAAAAAGCTTCGAGAAAGTAACCCATAGAAAGCGTCGAGAAAATTAGAGTCGAGAAAATTCTCGACGCTTTTAGGCGTCGCAAAACAAGATGCTTTTTGGCGACCACTTTCTTTGTTCAGCGTCGACAGGCTCGACGCTTCTAAGCGTCCAGAGTTTTGATATGTTGTGTCGACCAAATTTGTTCCTGCATTTCCCAACATTACCTATTTAAAGTCCGCGACGCCTACATGCGTCCAGAAATTTATGTTCGCGACACCTAAATGCGTCCAGAAAATTGTGTTGGTGAGAATTTTAACTCTAAATGAGCACGATAACAGGACTCCAAAAAACGTCCAGATTTATTTGTATAAGCCAAAATTTATGTTTGTTATATATATATATGTATCGCATATAATATACATAATAAAACATTATTCACCACAATTATAAATTTAAAATTAAAGTGCAACATAAGATCGATCAATGAAACCTAAATTGTGAATAATTGATCTTCAATTAACAATAAAGTTTACTTACAAAAACATAAGTATAAAATTAAGTAATACAAAAACCTATTAATCTAAAATTTCATCTTGAAAACAAAGGCCAATCGAAGCCTATAAGTTCAAGAGTATGAGCTTCATAGTAGAAGGAGCTACGCATCATCCCTTGATTCCTTTCTTCCACCACCACAATCTTCAAATGCATCACGGACCTCAAAAACAATCAAAGAACAGTAAGAATTCGAATCACATCACGGCCAAAACATCCAACAATTTCTTCTCAAGCAGTAAGATATCCTCATTCCATAGTGGGTCAACAACAGAACATCAAAGAAAACCACCCAAAATATTCACATCTTACAAAGTAATGGTACAATTATGAAAACCTTAATACTTTTACAACAAAATTTGAATAAAAATCAATCGACATTGATAATACAAATACGACTATCCATATTCAACCCTAACCACGTAGGTCCACTGTAGACCCGCGTTGGTCTATAGGTATGTAGAACCATGTTGGTCTACAAGTTTGTAGAACCACGTTGGTCTACAAGTTTGTAGAACCACGTTGGTCTACGGTAGACCAGCATTGGTCTACAGGTTTGTAGAACAACGTTGTTCTACAAGTAAGTAGAACCACGTTGGTCTAGAGTAGACCCGCATTGGTCTACAGAAGACTACCTTTTCTTACACCTTCGGGAAGCTAAGATGGAAATTTGAAAGTTATGCACCGTACTGTAGGCCGGATTGATATTATTCTCTTCTTCCTTGCCTATTCTATTTCCATTCCGTATTTAAATTTATTTTATTATTATTATTGATTTTGATTATTTAAACTGATGGGAACGGTTATGAACACCGTATTGTGATGTTTTACGTGTTTGAATTCATGAGGATGATTTTAATTAAAAGAGTAATTATTTTCATATTTGATTATTTATTAAAGCTTGGATTTTTAATGTCTAACCGTAATTTTTATGGTTAATTAAGATTAGGAATTTGTTTAAGCTTATTTATGTTGGGGGATTTAATTTTGTTGGAAAAGCGTTAGTAAGACTTTTTAGTTTGTCTACTTTCAGGAATGGAAATGTTTCCATCAAAGTTCTCTAATCTAGGACACCTAGAGAAATTGGAGTGTGAGCCTCCACATCTATATGTCAAGAAGATTGAGTTTTCATGTACTCCCTCTGTCCCAGATTAGTTGTTACACTTTCCTTTTTCGTCCGTCCCAGATTAGTTGTTACACTTCTAAATTAGGAATGAACCCACAATTATTATATTGTCTCTCTGTCCCACTATTTTTTTTGTCCCCACACCCTCTTTCATCCAATTAAAAAAAATACTCCACTAATTCCTATCACATCTACTTTTTCAATAAAATAACAATTGATAACCAAACAACCACTTATCACCTAAAACTTTGTGCAAAGGTAAGTGTAACAACTAATTTGGGACGGAGGGAGTAACTATTTTGCTATGATCAAAGAT
This sequence comes from Spinacia oleracea, assembly GCF_020520425.1. Lineage (NCBI taxonomy): Eukaryota > Viridiplantae > Streptophyta > Magnoliopsida > Caryophyllales > Amaranthaceae > Spinacia > Spinacia oleracea. The sequence goes on along the minus strand of NW_026614354.1, from coordinate 114,541 downwards.
TTGCCTCACTGAAGGAATAGGGATGTGATGTCAGAAATGGTGATTCATTGCTTGACTTATGAGACTCGACTCCCTATATTGCCCTTAAGAATCAATTTAGAGATATGCATTATGAGGATGGTACCCCTAATATGTATAAGTATGGTACTCGTGATGGTAGATGGAGGTATGAAATGGAAGTCATGATCACGATTTTAGATCTTGCAGAAAGGAGCGGTGAGGATGGTAGGTTTGTGAAAAGTCTAGGTCTAGATCATTCGGATGGGGATGATGACATAGATGTTGCTATGAATGAGGTTGTGAATGAGGATAGTGATGATGATGTGGTTGAAATTGAGAATCTTAATCCTATTATTCTTGAACCCCCTATTGAGATCTCTAGTGATACTAAGGTTGAACCTGAATATATTGGGGAAGTGAATAGCATTCCACAACAAAATGATGATGAGTGGATGGTGAAAAGATGAGGTTGAGATTACACATGAAGCTTTGAGGATTATACCAAAATAAGTTATCAAGAATTAATCTGTCAATAAGGTTGATGATATCAATGAATGTTAGAAATTCGAAAAGAATTATGAATGATTGAGGAATGCAATGGAATTAAGAATACAAATCAACAAATGAACTAAGTTGGAACTAAGTTTTCTGGGAGCTAGATTGTTTCTGATAAAGGCACGCTTGATGGCTTAGCATTATCCGCAAAATTCGAGGTTTGTCGAATTAAAATATAAGGGATAAGTAACAAAGTCATATGTCTAACGATATATTTCTAGTCACGTGATTAGACTCGAACCCATGCAACGACCGTGGTCAACGAAGTTATTTGACGTAAAAGGAAAGATTGAAGATCGAAATCAAAACGAATCGAGTAAAGAAAGTCAACGACAAGATTCCTGAAGCAAAGAAGCCCAATACCAAATGAAAGCGTAATATCTTCATATAGTCGCCTAAGAAAGATATGATGTACGAATCACTATGATTTATGTGAATGTGTAATGTATCAACCATGCGTTTGATCAATTGGTTAGCGTTTGATCAATTGGTCTGTAAATGTGTAATGTATCAATTGGTTGGCGTTTGATCCCCATTTCCTAACTTGTTTATCTTTTGTAGTTAGTTTAGTTAAATTAGTTTTAGTCGATAAGTGATTTTTCTAAAACCACGTTCCGCCCTAGTTCATCGATTGATTAGCATAAATTAGCGCACTTTAGTCCTTGTGGATTTCGACCTATACTTATCGCTTTACTTGTGGTTAGTGATTAGTTTAGGTAATTTGTTTGATTCTTTTTATTTTTGAAAATTTTGCAAAAATATGTCAACTATTTGTATCCGTCAAAATGATAAATCGTGTACACTAGATGATTTCACGTCTCTCCACCATGAACTTCTTCATAATGAGTTCATTAATGCTTTGCAATCCGAGTCGGTCATTTCGTTGTCCGAGTTTCGTATTTTTATAGCTCACTTAGATTTCCTAGAAGAACTTAAAATGGATTCTTCTAGTATATAAGGACTTTGAGGTTGCATCTCAAGATTTTGTAAAAGAAATGAGTGAAGTCTCTAGCCTTCTAAATGAATCCATTTGGAATGCTACATGTAGAAGAGATGAATTTGAGGCTAACTTGCTACCTATGATGCATGACATTGAGCAATTGAGTATTGGGGATTATATATTCCTACTAATTTCTCCTTAAATGAGTGCATCGATGATGGTGATTAAGAGCTTTTTGCTCCATTTTTTTCAAATGCTCAAATCGATTCTAATTGAGGGCGAGAGTAACTTTTCCAACCAAAAATATTTTCTTGACGGAAAACTAGGTCGTTACTAGTCTTTCCTAACAAACAAATTACCTAAACTAATCACTAAACACAAGTAAAGTGACAAGTAAGGTCGAATCCACAAGGACTAATGTGCGCTAGATTATGATCATCGAACAATAAGCTAGGTCGGAGACGAGTTGGAAAGTCAACTAACCAACTAAAACTAATTAAACTAAACTAAGAAATCAAAGCTAAACTTGAAACAACCTAATAATTCCTTGCTTTTTATAAAACATTTTCCAACTTAAAACAAAGGAATTACCAAGATATTACCGCCACCGTGATAACGTTTAAGGCTATTTACCAGAATTACGCAGCGGAATTAACTAACTTTCAAAAAACATTAAATAAATAGTTAATGGTTATTAAAACAAGTTGGAATCGTTTAGGCCCAAATCCAAAGTATTAAACCATTTGAAAATCCATTAACTATAAATAGTATTAGTCATGACTGTAATTAAAATAGAGTTTATAAAATACGGAAGAATAAAACTCTCAACTCGAATCCCATGATAACTTCTCCCGCAAGTTATCTCTACAAACCTGCTTTATTAAAAATCTACTCCCCAACAACGCAATTGCAATTGATGGATCATCATAGGGTCATTAAGGCAAAGGCCATGACCAGAAGACATGAAGCACGAGGTCAACAAAAGCTGAGTATGAACAAGCTAGAATAACATTCTATCCTAACATGCTTCACTCGACAAATTAAATAATCCACATGCAAAAGCCATATAATAAACAAACAATCATGGAGACAAGACTCGATACTTGACATGACTCTTGACTCACAGATTAATAAAAAGTAGCTTCGGGGGTAAAGTAAAGTATCCTCAAAAGGAAAGAAGGGGTGATGGGAGCCAACCATACACCAAAATAAGTCGGGCTACTACCGACAGTCGGGCCATACCGACAGGAATTCCAATGCACAACGGTATAAAAGAGAAGGAAACAACGTCTTGTATTATTCTAGGAGTACAAGTTTTCCGGCAAGACTCCCCCCATTGTTCATACTCAAGGTATATACGTTCCTAGAGTTTTGAAGCTCTTTGGGTTACACTTTACATTAATTAGTATATTGGGTTCAAGGCGACTCAAGATTCTACTCAAGACACAACATACAAACAATTAAACAACTAAACAACTCAACAATGACACTTCATTATTTTACTTATTTAGGACTTGTGATCAAACATAGACTCAAGTGAATTACTCCCATTGTTCCTTCTCAAAAACACTGTTTGAGATAACCCGACATTGCCTATTAACAAGCGGGGTGTGCCCTTAGCACGAATTGTCCTTAATTCAATTCACATAGACTCTCTACCATATTCTACCCCTTGGTAGAATACATATTCTACCAATTGGTAGAATATATATTGCTCACTGGCAATATTCGACTGGCTCAATAATTATGCTAGACATCCTGTACTATATCATAATAAATAATAATAACAACTTGCATGCGCAACACTCATACATGCAAACCAACTTGAACAACATGCTTGACATAATTCAACGATTATAAAAGTCCAAAACATGATAGTTCAACAGAATCTATAAAGCATAATTCAATTCATAACATGCTAGCTCACATAAATTCGATAATAATAATAACATGCTCGTTCTCAAAATCAAACATGAATTCACAACAACATATAAGTTCACATGATTCGCAATCAATACACTTCACAAAGTCCTCAAGGGATGAGTGGTCACTCTAGTCTAGTACGTACCTGGAATACCTAAGTACGGGGGCTATTGTTCGAATCACGACTCACTAGAAATCAACAACTATAAACAGAAAAGGAGAAACTAAATTATTATCCATGTTCACTAAATTTCCAGCAACTATTTAAGATTCTAAAACTCCTAGTTTAATTAGAAATCATTCATTAATCATTAATTTAATAGTCTCAAATAGTAAACTGAAGCCCTAACATAAAAAACAATGACTTTTTAGCTTTAAAACCATTACAAACCAACTTTTTAAAGCTTATAAACAATCTGAAAATTTAAGTTGATTCCCATAATTTAAATTGTCAATAAATTATGTGAATCAATCGCTTAATTAATTGAAATCAAAACCTTAATAATAGTTTATCATAAAAACATGTTTTGACTTCAAAAATCAACACTTTATGAACTTATTAAATCTGAAAATAATAATTTCAATCATCAAAACCAATCTCTTTAATTAAAATACAACACTAACCCAATATGTGTTCATAACCGTTCTAATCAATTTAAATAATCCAAATATTTAAAATAATCACAACAATTAAAACAATTTAAAAACTGAAATTAATGTTTTTGAAAATATAATTTGATTATCCCAATTCAACAACAACACACACAACAATTAATTGTGTTGTGTGTGTGTGCGTCGAACATAACGCAACAACAACGACAACGACAACACATGCACGCACCGCAGCAGGCAGCGCGCACGAGCATGCAACAAAAGGGCGAGAGGCGAGGGCACTGCGCGCGCGATACTGCAACAAGCGAGCACGAGGCTCTGCGCTGCGGGGCGGGACGAAGGGGCACACGACACAGCACAACAGCAAGGGCGCTGCGCTGCGGGACTGCGGGACGAGGCAACGACGCGTGAGGCTGGGCGAGCACACACGGCACGACAGCGTGCCTTGCTCAACAAACAAAGGGATCGGACGAGATGAGAGGAGAGGGTGCCGCGAGGAGAGAGAAAGAAAGGAGAGAGAGGGAGTGCTGAAATTTTTGTGAGGGTTTAATGAGAGGGTCTATTTATAGTTTTTCTCTCCCATGTGGGCTAGGTTATGGTAGTTTGAGTTGGGCTTATTTCCGGGCTCAATTCATTAAACTCCTTGCAAGCTTTGTTGGGTTTGATCATGGAAAATCAACTGGGCTTTAATTATATTAAATTCGTTTTCGAAATACGACCCAACAAATCCCGATTAAATAAATTCATTAAATTTATTTAATAAAAATACGGTTTTCGAAATAATTAATATTTAAATTAATTATAAATAAAAAGCATTTAATTCTCATTAAATGAATTAAATTATATATAAAAATACTTTATAAATACGACGAAATGCTTTATAAATATAATAAAATATATTTATAATTATAGAAAAATACGAGGTATTACAAAACTAGATTAGGGAATGGGTCAAACAACAACAAATCAAGGAATGGACATAAAAGAGCTAAAAACGAGGAAAATTCACAAGAACTACATGAATAGGCGTTGAATTCACAAATAGCTCCAACTATCTCCCGACGTGCGACAAAAATTTCTCTAAGCATCAAGGATGAACTCCCGGTCTTAACTATCGTACCTGAGGTAAATCAAAATCTCAATTCAACCACATAATCAAGTTCAGGTCGTTAATTCCTTTCCAACTCAACTAGACTACTCCAAGAAATCATGGAACACTTAATTGATCTAGTTACCCATGCCTAAACATGCAAAAATTTAATCATGCAATAATTTAATCATGAAAATCCCTAAAATCCAATCACAAATTGCCAAACCAATCAATGTTGGGTTTTCACCCAAACCCTGACCAATAAACTACTCCATAATCATAAAAATATGAAATTCACTACTACAAATCCCGCCTTTTATCGACGCTTTCTAGACTATTTTGTGATGCAAAAAAGCTTCGAGAAAGTAACCCATAGAAAGCGTCGAGAAAATTAGAGTCGAGAAAATTCTCGACGCTTTTAGGCGTCGCGAAACAAGATGCTTTTTGGCGACCACTTTCTTTGTTCAGCGTCGACAGGCTCGACGCTTCTAAGCGTCCAGAGTTTTGATATGTTGTGTCGACCAAATTTGTTCCCGCATTTCCCAACATTACCTATTTAAAGTCCGCGACGCCTACATGCGTCCAGAAATTTATGTTCGCGACACCTAAATGCGTCCAGAAAATTGTGTTGGTGAGAATTTTAACTCTAAATGAGCACGATAACAGGACTCCAAAAAACGTCCAGATTTATTTGTATAAGCCAAAATTTATGTTTGTTATATATATATATGTATCGCATATAATATACATAATAAAACATTATTCACCACAATTATAAATTTAAAATTAAAGTGCAACATAAGATCGATCAATGAAACCTAAATTGTGAATAATTGATCTTCAATTAACAATAAAGTTTACTTACAAAAACATAAGTATAAAGTTAAGTAATACAAAAACCTATTAATCTAAAATTTCATCTTGAAAACAAAGGCCAATCGAAGCCTATAAGTTCAAGAGTATGAGCTTCATAGTAGAAGGAGCTACGCATCATCCCTTGATTCCTTTCTTCCACCACCACAATCTTCAAATGCATCACGTACCTCAAAAACAATCAAAGAACAGTAAGAATTCGAATCACATCACGGCCAAAACATCCAACAATTTCTTCTCAAGCAGTAAGATATCCTCATTCCATAGTGGGTCAACAACAGAACATCAAATAAAACCACCCAAAATATTCACATCTTACAAAGTAATGGTACAATTATGAAAACCTTAATACTTTTACAACAAAATTTGAATAAAAATCAATCGACATTGATAATACAAATACGACTATCCATATTCAACCCTAACCACGTAGGTCCACTGTAGACACGCGTTGGTCTATAGGTATGTAGAACCATGTTGGTCTACAAGTTTGTAGAACCACGTTGGTCTACGGTAGACCAGCATTGGTCTACAGGTTTGTAGAACAACGTTGTTCTACAAGTAAGTAGAACCACGTTGGTCTAGAGTAGACCCGCATTGGTCTACAGAAGACTACCTTTTCTTACACCTTCGGGAAGCTAAGATGGAAATTTGAAAGTTATGCACCGTACTGTAGGCCGGATTGATATTATTCTCTTCTTCCTTGCCTATTCTATTTCCATTCCGTATTTAAATTTATTTTATTATTATTATTGATTTTGATTATTTAAACTGATGGGAACGGTTATGAACACCGTATTGTGATGTTTTACGTGTTTGAATTCATGAGGATGATTTTAATTAAAAGAGTAATTATTTTCATATTTGATTATTTATTAAAGCTTGGATTTTTAATGTCTAACCGTAATTTTTATGGTTAATTAAGATTAGGAATTTGTTTAAGCTTATTTATGTTGGGGGATTGAATTTTGTTGGAAAAGCGTTAGTAAGACTTTTTAGTTTGTCTACTTTCAGGAATGGAAATGTTTCCATCAAAGTTCTCTAATCTAGGACACCTAGAGAAATTGGAGTGTGAGCCTCCACATCTATATGTCAAGAAGATTGAGTTTGCATGTACTCCCTCTGTCCCAGATTAGTTGTTACACTTTCCTTTTTCGTCCGTCCCAGATTAGTTGTTACACTTCTAAATTAGGAATGAACCCACAATTATTATATTGTCTCTCTGTCCCACTATTTTTTTTTGTCCCCACACCCTCTTTCATCCAATTAAAAAAAATACTCCACTAATTCCTATCACATCTACTTTTTCAATAAAATAACAATTGATAACCAAACAACCACTTATCACCTAAAACTTTGTGCAAAGGTAAGTGTAACAACTAATTTGGGACGGAGGGAGTAACTATTTTGCTATGATCAAAGATTTGCCTCACTTAAGGAATAGGGATGTGATGTCAGAAATGGTGATTCATTGCTTGACTTATGAGACTCGACTCCCTATATTGCCCTTAAGAATCAATTTAGAGATATGCATTATGAGGATGGTACCCCTAATATGTATAAGTATGGTACTCGTGATGGTAGATGGAGGTATGAAATGGAAGTCATGATCACGATTTTAGATCTTGCAGAAAGGAGCGGTGAGGATGGTAGGTTTGTGGAAAGTCTAGGTCTAGATCATTCGGATGGGGATGATGACATAGATGTTGCTATGAATGAGGTTGTGAATGAGGATAGTGATGATGATGTGGTTGAAATTGAGAATCTTAATCCTATTATTCTTGAACCCCCTATTGAGATCTCTAGTGATACTAAGGTTGAACCTGAATATATTGGGGAAGTGAATAGCATTCCACAACAAAATGATGATGAGTGGATGGTGAAAAGATGCAGTTGAGATTACACATGAAGCTTTGAGGATTATACCAAAATAAGTTATCAAGAATTAATCTGTCAATAAGGTTGATGATATCAATGAATGTTAGAAATTCGAAAAGAATTATGAATGATTGAGGAATGCAATGGAATTAAGAATACAAATCAACAAATGAACTAGGTTGGAACTAAGTTTTCTGGGAGCTAGATTGTTTCTGATAAAGGCACGCTTGATGGCTTAGCATTATCCGCAAAATTCGAGGTTTGTCGAATTAAAATATAAGGGATAATTAACAAAGTCATATGTCTAACGATATATTTCTAGTCACGTGATTAGACTCGAACCCATGCAACGACCGTGGTCAACGAAGTTATTTGACGTAAAAGGAAAGATTGAAGATCGAAATCAAAACGAATCGAGTAAAGAAAGTCAACGACAAGATTCCTGAAGCAAAGAAGCCCAATACCAAATGAAAGCGTAATATCTTTATATAGTCGCCTAAGAAAGATATGATGTACGAATCACTATGATTTATGTGAATGTGTAATGTATCAACCATGCGTTTGATCAATTGGTTAGCGTTTGATCAATTGGTCTGTAAATGTGTAATGTATCAATTGGTTGGCGTTTGATCCCCATTTCCTAACTTGTTTATCTTTGGTAGTTAGTTTAGTTAAATTAGTTTTAGTCGATAAGTGATTTTTCTAAAACCACGTTCCGCCCTAGTTCATCGATTGATTAGCATAAATTAGCGCACTTTAGTCCTTGTGGATTTCGACCTATACTTATCGCTTTACTTGTGGTTAGTGATTAGTTTAGGTAATTTGTTTGATTCTTTTTATTTTTGAAAATTTTGCAAAAATATGTCAACTATTTGTATCCGTCAAAATGATAAATCGTGTACACTAGATGATTTCACGTCTCTCCACCATGAACTTCTTCATAATGAGTTCATTAATGCTTTGCAATCCGAGTCGGTCATTTCGTTGTCCGAGTTTCGTATTTTTATAGCTCACTTAAATTTCCTAGAAGAACTTAAAATGGATTCTTCTAGTATATAAGGACTTTGAGGTTGCATCTCAAGATTTTGTAAAAGAAATGAGTGAAGTCTCTAGCCTTCTAAATGAATCCATTTGGAATGCTACATGTAGAAGAGATGAATTTGAGGCTAACTTGCTACCTATGATGCATGACATTGAGCAATTGAGTATTGGGGATTATATATTCCTACTAATTTCTCCTTAAATGAGTGCATCGATGATGGTGATTAAGAGCTTTTTGCTCCATTTTTTTCAAATGCTCAAATCGATTCTAATTGAGGGCGAGAGTAAATTTTCCAACCAAAAATATTTTCTTGACGGAAAACTAGGTCGTTACTAGTCTTTCCTAACAAACAAATTACCTAAACTAATCACTAAACACAAGTAAAGTGACAAGTAAGGTCGAATCCACAAGGACTAATGTGCGCTAGATTATGATCATCGAACAATAAGCTAGGTCAGAGACGAGTTGGAAAGTCAACTAACCAACTAAAACTAATTAAACTAAACTAAGAAATCAAAGCTAAACTTGAAACAACCTAATAATTCCTTGCATTTTATAAAACATTTTCCAACTTAAAACAAAGGAATTACCAAGATATTACCGCCACCGTGATAACGGTTAAGGCTATTTACCAGAATTACGCAGCGGAATTAACTAACTTTCAAAAAACATTAAATAAATAGTTAATGGTTATTAAAACAAGTTGGAATCGTTTAGGCCCAAATCCAAAGTATTAAACCATTTGAAAATCCATTAACTATAAATAGTATTAGTCATGACTGTAATTAAAATAGAGTTTATAAAATACCGAAGAATAAAACTCTCAACTCGAATCCCATGATAACTTCTCCCGCAAGTTATCTCTACAAACCTGCTTTATTAAAAATCTACTCCCCAACAACGCAATTGCAATTGATGGATCATCATAGGGTCATTAAGGCAAAGGCCATGACCAGAAGACATGAAGCACGAGGTCAACAAAAGCTGAGTATGAACAAGCTAGAATAACATTCTATCCTAACATGCTTCACTCGACAAATTAAATAATCCACATGCAAAAGCCATATAATAAACAAACAATCATGGAGACAAGACTCGATACTTGACATGACTCTTGACTCACAGATTAATAAAAAGTAGCTTCGGGGGTAAAGTAAAGTATCCTCAAAAGGAAAGAAGGGGTGATGGGAGCCAACCATACACCAAAATAAGTCGGGCTACTACCGACAGTCGGGCCATACCGACAGGAATTCCAATGCACAACGGTATAAAAGAGAAGGAAACAACGTCTTGTATTATTCTAGGAGTACAAGTTTTCCGGCAAGACTCCCCCCATTGTTCATACTCAAGGTATATACGTTCCTAGAGTTTTGAAGCTCTTTGGGTTACACTTTACATTAATTAGTATATTGGGTTCAAGGCGACTCAAGATTCTACTCAAGACACAACATACAAACAATTAAACAACTAATTAAACAACTCAACAATGACACTTCATTATTTTACTTATTTAGGACTTGTGATCAAACATAGACTCAAGTGAATTACTCCCATTGTTCCTTCTCAAAAACACTGTTTGAGATAACCCGACATTGCCTATTAACAAGCGGGGTGTGCCCTTAGCACGAATTGTCCTTAATTCAATTCACATAGACTCTCTACCATTTTCTACCCCTTGGTAGAATACATATTCTACCCATTGGTAGAATATATATTGCTCACTGGCAATATTCGACTGGCTCAATAATTATGCTAGACATCCTGTACTTTAGCATAATAAATAATAATAACAACTTGCATGCGCAATACTCATACATGCAAACCAACTTGAACAACATGCTTGACATAATTCAACGATTATAAAAGTCCATAACATGATAGTTCAACAGAATCTATAAAGCATAATTCAATTCATAACATGCTAGCTCACATAAATTCGATAATAATAACATGCTCGTTCTCAAAATCAAACATGAATTCACAACAACATATAAGTTCACATGATTCGCAATCAATACACTTCACAAAGTCCTCAAGGGATGAGTGGTCACTCTAGTCTAGTACGTACCTGGAATACCTAAGTACGGGGGCTATTGTTCGAATCACGACTCACTAGAAATCAACAACTATAAACAGAAAAGGAGAAACTAAATTATTATCCATGTTCACTAAATTTCCAGCAACTATTTAAGATTCTAAAACTCCTAGTTTAATTAGAAATCATTCATTAATCATTAATTTAATAGTCTCAAATAGTAAACTGAAGCCCTAACATAAAAAACAATGACTTTTTAGCTTTAAAACCATTACAAACCAACTTTTTAAAGCTTATAAACAATCTGAAAATTTAAGTTGATTCCCATAATTTAAATTGTCAATAAATTATGTGAATCAATCGCTTAATTAATTGAAATCAAAACCTTAATAATAGTTTATCATAAAAACATGTTTTGACTTCAAAAATCAACACTTTATGAACTTATTAAATCTGAAAATAATAATTTCAATCATCAAAACCAATCTCTTTAATTAAAATACAACACTAACCCAATATGTGTTCATAACCGTTCTAATCAATTTAAATAATCCAAATATTTAAAATAATCACAACAATTAAAACAATTTAAAAACTGAAATTAATGTTTTTGAAAATATAATTTGATTATCCCAATTCAACAACAACACACACAACAATTAATTGTGTTGTGTGTGTGTGCGTCGAACATAACGCAACAACAACGACAACGACAACACATGCACGCACCGCAGCAGGCAGCGCGCACGAGCATGCAACAAAAGGGCGAGAGGCGAGGGCACTGCGCGCGCGACACTGCAACAAGCGAGCACGAGGCTCTGCGCTGCGGGGCGGGACGAAGGGGCACACGACACAGCACAACAGCAAGGGCGCTGCGCTGCGGGACTGCGGGACGAGGCAACGACGCGTGAGGCTGGGCGAGCACACACGGCACGACAGCGTGCCTTGCTCAACAAACAAAGGGATCGGACGAGATGAGAGGAGAGGGTCCCGCGAGGAGAGAGAATGAAAGGAGAGAGAGGGAGTGCTGAAATTTTTGTGAGGGTTTAATGAGAGGGTCTATTTATAGTTTTTCTCTACCATGTGGGCTAGGTTATGGTAGTTTGAGTTGGGCTTATTTCCGGGCTCAATTCATTAAACTCCTTGCAAGCTTTGTTGGGTTTGATCATGGAAAATCAACTGGGCTTTAATTATATTAAATTCGTTTTCGAAATACGACCCAACAAATCCCGATTAAATAAATTCATTAAATTTATTTAATAAAAATACGGTTTTCGAAATAATTAATATTTAAATTAATTATAAATAAAAAGCATTTAATTCTCATTAAATGAATTAATTTATATATAAAAATACTTTATAAATACGACGAAATGCTTTATAAATATAATAAAATATATTTATAATTATAGAAAAATACGAGGTATTACAAAACTAGATTAGGGAATGGGTCAAACAACAACAAATCAAGGAATGGACATAAAAGAGCTAAAAACGAGGAAAATTCACAAGAACTACATGAATAGGCGTTGAATTCACAAATAGCTCCAACTATCTCCCGACGTGCGACAAAAATTTCTCTAAGCATCAAGGATGAACTCCCGTTCTTAACTATCGTACCCGAGGTAAATCAAAATCTCAATTCAACCACATAATCAAGTTCAGGTCGTTAATTCCTTTCCAACTCAACTAGACTACTCCAAGAAATCATGGAACACTTAATTGATCTAGTTACCCATGCCTAAACATGCAAAAATTTAATCATGCAATAATTTAATCATGAAAATCCCTAAAATCCAATCACAAATTGCCAAACCAATCAATGTTGGGTTTTCACCCAAACCCTGACCAATAAACTACTCCATAATCATAAAAATATGAAATTCACTACTACAAATCCCGCCTTTTATCGACGCTTTCTAGACTATTTTGTGATGCAAAAAAGCTTCGAGAAAGTAACCCATAGAAAGCGTCGAGAAAATTAGAGTCGAGAAAATTCTCGACGCTTTTGGGCGTCGCGAAACAAGATGCTTTTTGGCGACCACTTTCTTTGTTCAGCGTCGACAGGCTCGACGCTTCTAAGCGTCCAGAGTTTTGATATGTTGTGTCGACCAAATTTGTTCCCGCATTTCCCAACATTACCTATTTAAAGTCCGCGACGCCTACATGCGTCCAGAAATTTATGTTCGCGACACCTAAATGCGTCCAGAAAATTGTGTTGGTGAGAATTTTAACTCTAAATGAGCACGATAACAGGACTCCAAAAAACGTCCAGATTTATTTGTATAAGCCAAAATTTATGTTTGTTATATATATATATGTATCGCATATAATATACATAATAAAACATTATTCACCACAATTATAAATTTAAAATTAAAGTGCAACATAAGATCGATCAATGAAACCTAAATTGTGAATAATTGATCTTCAATTAACAATAAAGTTTACTTACAAAAACATAAGTATAAAATTAAGTAATACAAAAACCTATTAATCTAAAATTTCATCTTGAAAACAAAGGCCAATCGAAGCCTATAAGTTCAAGAGTATGAGCTTCATAGTAGAAGGAGCTACGCATCATCCCTTGATTCCTTTCTTCCACCACCACAATCTTCAAATGCATCACGGACCTCAAAAACAATCAAAGAACAGTAAGAATTCGAATCACATCACGGCCAAAACATCCAACAATTTCTTCTCAAGCAGTAAGATATCCTCATTCCATAGTGGGTCAACAACAGAACATCAAAGAAAACCACCCAAAATATTCACATCTTACAAAGTAATGGTACAATTATGAAAACCTTAATAGTTTTACAACAAAATTTGAATAAAAATCAATCGACATTTATAATACAAATACGACTATCCATATTCAACCCTAACCACGTAGGTCCACTGTAGACCCGCGTTGGTCTATAGGTATGTAGAACCATTTTGGTCTACAAGTTTGTAGAACCACGTTGGTCTACGGTAGACCAGCATTGGTCTACAGGTTTGTAGAACAACGTTGTTCTACAAGTAAGTAGAACCACGTTGGTCTAGAGTAGACCCGCATTGGTCTACAGAAGACTACCTTTTCTTACACCTTCGGGAAGCTAAGATGGAAATTTGAAAGTTATGCACCGTACTGTAGGCCGGATTGATATTATTCTCTTCTTCCTTGCCTATTCTATTTCCATTCCGTATTTAAATTTATTTTATTATTATTATTGATTTTGATTATTTAAACTGATGGGAACGGTTATGAACACCGTATTGTGATGTTTTACGTGTTTGAATTCATGAGGATGATTTTAATTAAAAGAGTAATTATTTTCATATTTGATTATTTATTAAAGCTTGGATTTTTAATGTCTAACCGTAATTTTTATGGTTAATTAAGATTAGGAATTTGTTTAAGCTTATTTATGTTGGGGGATTGAATTTTGTTGGAAAAGCGTTAGTAAGACTTTTTAGTTTGTCTACTTTCAGGAACGGAAATGTTTCCATCAAAGTTCTCTAATCTAGGACACCTAGAGAAATTGGAGTGTGAGCCTCCACATCTATATGTCAAGAAGATTGAGTTTGCATGTACTCCCTGAAGGAAATAATGCCCTTGGTCCAAGTATGCATGTACTCCCTGAAGATTGAGTTTGCATGTACTCCCTGAAGGAAATGTTAAGTCTAATAAATGCGGTTCAGTATTAATTGACAAGTTAATAATTCAGTGAGATCAAGTGAGCTGAATGCCTAGCTAGAGGCCGCTTCAGTTCAAGTGGAATTAATGATATTAATCCACAGCTTACTCTTGACTGAACCCGTAGGGTCACACAAATAGTACGAAAACGGATCAAGTATCTAATGGCATTAGATACTCTATCTATGAATATTCGGAACCGACGGATCTTGGTTTCAGTGGGAGCTGAGATCGTCACAGGCAAGAAATGAATACTCCGGAAACGATGATATTGCCGGAAACGGAAATATGGATCGTATCGGAAATATAAATATTATCCAAGTCGTAGATGTTGCCGGAAACGGAAACATGGTACGTATCGGATAATATTATCGGAAATGGAAATATTGCCAGAATCGGAAATATTGCCGGAAACGGAAATATTGTCAGAATCGGAAATATTATCGGAATCGGAAAATAATTCCGGAAACGGAAATATTAAATATTTGTTCGAAACGGAAATTAATTCCGGAATCGGAAATATTGAATATTGTTCGTATCGGAAATGAATTCCGGAATCGGAAATTTAATCGGAAGCGCATCGTACGAATAAGCATCGGACGAGGCCTGCCGGACAAGGCCCAGCACGAAGCCAGGCCATCGCCCAGCAAGCCAAGCGCGCCGCACAAACAGCCACGCCAGGCCCAGCGCAAGGCCAGGCCTAGCAGGCTGCGCACAGCGCGCACAGCGCGCGCAACGCGCGCGGGCGCTGAGTGGGCTGCTGCTCGCGCGCACGCATGAGGCCCATCGTGGCTGGCGTGCGTGTGTGTGCAAGTGTTTGTGTTCGTGCACGTTTCCTAAAACATGCAGAGTTCGGTTAATGATTAAATTCCTAATTCTATTTGATAAATTAATTAAATTAGAGTTCTTGTAGGATTCTAGGTTTGATTAATTTGTATCTGAATAGGATTACGATTCCCTTTCCATACCGCTATAAATATGAGGCTAGGGCTCACAATTTATAACAGAAGTTTCAAAGTATTCAAAGTGAGTTTTTGAGAGAAAAATTCAGTCACACATTTGCCTATAAAGTGCCGAAAATAATAGTACCTTAAGGGCGATTCTAGTTGGTCAATCTTAAGGCGGATCCGGACGTGCTGTGGACTATCTACGGAGGGACGACACTTGGAGTCCTAAAGACTTGTTCTTGTTCGGTTCGGGCGCAACTAGGGAAGGCACGCAACAAAGAGTATGCGTCTAATCTATGCTAAATGATTATGTGTAAATAATATGTTTTCCTGGGTTTATGGTTTTTTCCGCATGATTTATGAATTGTCATATGTATCATAACCTAACAGTGGTATCACAAGCCCCTTATTATTTTCATAATCTAAATTGCATGAACATGGTTAAATATTACAAATTTGCAAGAATTAAAAGGGGTGATTAATTTTCGTAATTGTTAATTAATTGCAAATTGCGTTTATTTAATTATAAGTACGCAGTTTTTCGGCAGTTTCTTCGTTACTCATCCGAATTGAGTGATTTTTGTGTCAATTCCGCATGTAAAAGGCATTCTAAAATTTTGACAAAAATAGTATTTTTCTGCCGAACCCAGAATTCTCAAATTCGAAGCCTAACTATGACTTTTCGAAGGTTTTAGTTTTTCGAATGCAAAAATTTCGTAAATTTAAGATGTTAAATTAAATATTTGCGATTCTTATTGAAAAATCTTGAATTTTTGATTGACCTACTGCATATGTTTAACAAGTTTGAATGCCTAGTCTTGTTAATTATGCAATCTAATTTGTAATTATGATTAATTTGTTGAAAATTAGAATAATTTAGAATTAATTTGATTTTCATAATTAATTGTAATTTAATTAGAAACCTATGATTAAAAACCACCATAAAAATTGTAAATTTACGATAAATTTTAAATTTTTATGACCTAGACTTGAATCCATATCAATCGGAAATCAATTGGATAATAAATTTTCGATTTTTCGCCCTAAAATTATGAAATTAATAATATTTATTAATTTGTCATTAATTTTAAATATAAATTTTAAATTTTATGCGATTCGTTCATATAACTTGCACGCACGAAGCAATGGACGCTTCGTGTTACCCTTAAGGGGTGTTGTATAATGCGGGCATGCGACGACGAGCAAGGGAGCTCGTCGCCCGTGCGGCACGAATGCAATGAGCAAGGGCGTAGTGCACGAGCACAAGGCAGCAGCCCTGCCTTGTGTCGTGTGCCACGAGCAATGAACGAATGGGCATGGGCGAAGGGCGAGCCAAGGCAGTCGCGTGTGGGCAGCAAGCGAGCTGCGCCACAACGCGCGCTGCCTCGCACAAGAGCGCGCAGCCTCGCGCGCAGCGAGCGCAAGCTCGCGTGCCACGAGCGCTGCGCCCAGCATTACTCGCGCGCACAGCGAGCGATGTTGCGCGCCCAGCGAGCGATGGCTCGCACGCCCAGCGAGCGATGTCGCGCGCGCGCACTGCGAGCGATAGCTTGCGTGCGATGAGCGCTGGCGCGCGCAGCGAGCATCAATGCGTGCGGAGGCTTGCGATAGGGAAGCAGCAGCTATGCGACGAGCGCATGGGCTGCGCGCACATGGCCAGCAATGGCTGTGTGCGTACGGCCCATGGGCGTGCAACGCGTAGGGTGTTTGCGTTACGATTAGATCGTTTTGAATGTTTAATTTGAAAATTTCAGTTCACGTAATTTTAATTAATTTTAAAATTAGTAATTTAAATTATTTTCTTGGATTTTAATTTTGAATATTATAATTATAATAAATGTTATTTATTCTAATTATTTTACTAAAATTAAAATCATGAGTTAATTTAAATACGACTGAAATTAAATTAAATTTTTGGATTCAATTATAAATTGATATGAGCTTTAAATTTTAATTAAATTTGTATGTTTCCGGTTGGACTAGAAATACATTTTTATGTTTAAAATTGGTAAAGCATATGAATTTATTGGTTTAAGTGGGAGCGCTTTTTAGTCATAAACTCTTGATTAGGTCTACAAATCCTTAAGGTTAAAACAACTTGATTAGAATTAATAAGGACTGAATAATTGGTAGATTATTGGTGCCCTTGATTAATTGCTGCAAATGTTTACGTGATGCATAATGTGTTTTACTAACCAGCTATGTGGGCCATTCATGATAATGAATGGGTGAATGGTATATATTGTATATGTACTGTTTTGCAGGTTATGAAGTGACTAGTATGGCCAAATAGGATAGAAAATATGGTCTGCGTACCATTAATTTGAATGTAATTGGTCTAAAGTACCAAAGTTATTTTTCAATTCAAATATGGTCTGCGAACCATCAAATAGTTGTAATTAGTTATAGCTTGTCCTATTTGAAGAAAATGGTGCCTCCCACGGAGATTTTCAAGACGGACTTTGAAGTCAAAGCTTCAAGATGAAGTCGGGCCATACTAGATCACAAATATCTTATGCATGTTTTAAGTTATTTATTGTTTTAAATATGTCTTAAAATGCATGAGATCAAAAGCTTGATTATGTTGCATGATTAAGGATTTTAGTTCACTTAAAATCTAACCAACATAGTAAGAGCCTTAAGTTCCAAACTTAAAAATTGAGTTAAAAGGTGCCATGCCAAAATATACACTTGCTTGGATATCCTTTACATCAATCTAGTAATAGTTTTCGCTCAGCGAGGTGTTACTTATTGGTCCTAAAGGGGCAAGGTACACAAATAATTGTGAGTACATGTTAGTTTTGGTGAAACTCAACGATATAAGTAAGGAGTCCTTTTATGTCGTGGCAAATTCGATAGGTTTACCTAATAAGTTCTTAGACGTACCTATCAACCAAGAATAGTTTCTAGACTATTAGCAAAAGGCTTTTGCTTACCTAAGATGTTCTAGGATTAAGTCGACAAACTGTGCTTAGTTCTTCAATGATTTTAGGATCTTGGAATCATTTTATTCACACCTGCCGGAACACATAATTTGAATAAAATGCTTAATGAACATTGAATTATGCATGTATGCTAGAATTTAAAGTTTATTAAGAGAAACTGTGAATGGTTATTTATTTGTTTATTCTTTTCAATTGTAGTTTTTAATATGGCAAACAACAATTCATTCAACATTCGATCAATTCTCGAAAAGGAGAAGTTGAACGGGAAAAACTTTCTTGACTGGCAAAGGAACTTGCAAATAGTTCTTATGCAGGAAGAAAAGGAGTATGTCCTAGATGAGGCGATGCCCGAAGCTGCAGGCGACGGGGTCACTCATGCAGCCCTCAATCGTTGGATTGATGCCAACAAGGATGTGAAATGTCTAATGCTCGCCACCATGAGTGCGGATCTGCAGAAAACGTTCATCAACTCAGATGCTTTCACAATCATCAGTGAGTTGAAGAACATGTTCCAAGTTCTGGCTCGAGTCGAAAGATTCGAGACTCATAGGCAAATTCTTGAGACCAAGCTTAAGAAAGGCGAGCCCGTAAGTCCACATGTTCTCAAAATGATTGGACTCATTGAGAATATGAGTCGGCTGGATCAGCAATTTTCTCAGGAAATGGCTATAGACACCATCCTCCATTCTCTTCATAGCGGGTATGATCAGTTCAAACTGAACTACAGTATGAATAGTCTGGACAAAACGCTCACTGAGCTTCACGGTATGCTGAAGACCGCTGAAAAGACGCTCAAAAGTGATAAGCAGGATGTGCTTATGGTGCGTGGGGGCAAGTTCAAGAAATCTGGAAAGAAGAAGAATGCTAAGAAAGGTGGCAACAAGGCCAGCCCAACTAAGCAAACTGGCGCCAAATCTGCAAAGAGGAAGGTCAGTCAACCCACTTCTGAATCCGAATGCTTCTACTGCAAGAAGAAGGGGCATTGGAAGAGAGATTGCTTGAAGCTAAAGGAAGATCAGAAGAACGGAACAGTCGTTCCATCTTCAGGTATTTTCGTTATAGACTGTATACTTGCTAATTCAACTTCTTGGGTATTAGATACAGGTTGTGGCTCACACTTATGTTCCAATCCACAGGGACTAAGAAGAAGTAGAAAGTTAAGCAAGGGTGAAGTCGACCTACGAGTGGGAAATGGAGCACGGATTGCTGCATTAGCTGTAGGAACTTACTATTTGTCGTTGCCCTCCGGGCTAGTTTTGGAACTGGAAGAATGTTTCCATGTTCCAAGTCTTACTAAAAACATCATTTCAGTTTCTTGCTTAGATGCTAAGGGATTTTCCTTTATAATAAAAGACAATAGTTGTTCGTTTTATTTTAAAGAGATGTTTTATGGATCTGCTAGATTAGTCAATGGACTTTATTTATTAGATCACGACAAACAAGTATATAACATAAATACCAAAAAGGCCAAAAAGGATGATTCAGATCTCACCTATCTGTGGCATTGTCGATTAGGCCATATAAACTTGAAACGCTTAGAAAGACTTCAAAGGGAAGGAATTCTAGAACCATTTGACTTAGAGGATTATGGTAAATGCGAATCATGTTTACTTGGCAAAATGACAAAGCAACCTTTCTCTAAAGTTGGAGAAAGAGCAAATGAACTATTGGGTTTAATCCATACAGATGTATGTGGACCAATGAGTACAAATGCTAGAGGTGGTTTCAGCTACTTTATCACTTTCACTGATGACTTCAGTAGGTATGGTTATGTCTACCTAATGAAGCATAAGTCTGAATCCTTTGACAAATTCAAGGAATTTCAGAGTGAAGTAGAGAATCAATTAGGCAAGAAGATTAAGGCACTGCGGTCTGATAGAGGCGGTGAATATCTGAGCTATGAATTTGATGACCATCTGAAAGAATGTGGAATTCTATCAGAATTGACTCCTCCTGGAACACCACAATGGAACGGTGTGTCAGAACGGAGGAACAGAACCTTGCTAGACATGGTCAAGTCAATGATGGGTCAGGCCGAACTTCCATTAGAATTTTGGGGACATGCACTAAATACAGCTGCACTCACTATAAATAGAGCTCCGTCTAAAGCTGTCGAAAAGACTCCATACGAATTATGGTTTGGAAAGCCTCCAAATGTGTCTTTTCTTAAGATTTGGGGATGTGAAGTATACGTCAAACGATTAATTTCAGACAAACTTCATCCAAAATCTGACAAATGTATCCTTGTGGGCTATCCAAAGGAAACAAAGGGGTATTACTTCTACAATACATCTGAGAACAAAGTGTTTGTTGCTCGAGATGGTGTCTTTTTGGAGAAGGATCACATTTCCAAAATGACAAGTGGGAGAAAAGTAGACCTCGAAGAAATTCGAGTCGAACAACAAACTCTAGAGAATGCTCAAGATGACATTCAAGATGAAACTCAGAGATCTTTAGAAGAATCTGGTGAGAATCATGGTCAATCTAGAAATGTTACCCCGCGTAGATCGCAAAGATATAGATCTCAACCGGAAAGGTACTTGGGTATTTTGACGAACGAGAGCTATGACGTTCTATTACTTGAAAGTGATGAACCTGCGACTTACAAGCAAGCTATGACGAGCCCTAGCTCCAAGCAATGGCAAGAAGCCATGCAATCTGAATTAGACTCCATGTCTGAAAACCAAGTATGGGATTTGGTCGATTTGCCAGATGGCTACCAAGCCATTGGAAGCAAATGGGTTTTCAAACTGAAAAAGGACAAGGATGGGAAACTTGAAGTTTTCAAAGCTAGATTGGTTGCAAAAGGTTACAGGCAAGTCCACGGTGTGGATTACGATGAAACCTTTTCACCAGTTGCAATGCTAAAGTCTATTCGAATAATGTTAGCAATCGCTGCATATTACGATTACGAAATATGGCAGATGGATGTCAAAACTGCTTTCTTAAACGGCGTTTTAACAGAAACTGTGTTTATGACACAGCCTGAAGGTTTTGAGGATCCAAAGAATGCTAAAAAGGTATGCAAGCTAAAGAAGTCAATCTACGGATTGAAGCAGGCATCCAGGAGCTGGAATATACGTTTTGATGAAGCAGTCAGTGACTTTGGTTTCATCAAGAACGCGGACGAATCTTGTGTATACAAGAAGGTCAGTGGGAGCAAAATTGCTTTCCTAGTATTATATGTCGACGACATATTGCTTATCGGAAATGACATTCCTATGTTGAACTCTGTCAAGATTTGGCTTGGGAAATGTTTTTCGATGAAGGATCTAGGAGAAGCACAGTACATATTGGGCATCAAGATTTACAGAGATAGATCTAAAAAGATGATTGGACTTAGTCAAAGCACTTATATCAATAAGGTGCTTGATAGGTTCAAGATGGCGGACTCCAAGCGAGGCTACCTACCCATGTCTCATGGAATGACTCTAAGCAAGACTCAGTGCCCAAAAACACTTGATGAGCGTAGACGAATGAATGGGATTCCATATGCATCATTGATTGGTTCAATAATGTATGCTATGATATGTACACGCCCGGATGTTGCGTACGCACTCAGTGCTACGAGCAGATACCAGTCAGACCCAGGAGAGGCGCATTGGACTGCTGCCAAGAATATTCTGAAGTACCTGAAAAGGCACAAAGATAACTTCCTGGTCTATGGTGGAGATGATGAATTAATTGTTAAAGGCTATACGGACGCAAGTTTCCAAACCGACAAAGATGATTTCAGATCACAGTCTGGGTTTGTCTTCTGCCTCAACGGAGGAGCAGTAAGCTGGAAAAGTGCTAAGCAAAGCACCATTGCGGATTCTACAACTGAAGCGGAGTACATTGCTGCACATGAAGCAGCAAAGGAAGCTATATGGCTAAGGAAGTACATAGGAGAACTTGGTGTAGTCCCCTCCATTAAAGGACCAATAGCCCTGTATTGTGATAATAACGGAGCTATTGCACAGGCAAAAGAGCCTAGACACCACCAGAGAGTCAAGCATGTACTTCGTAGATTTCACCTTCTACGAGAGTTCGTTGAAAGAAAAGAAGTCGAGATAAGCAAAATTGGAACTGATGACAACATATCAGATCCATTAACTAAACCTCTGCCGCAAGCGAAGCACAACTCGCACACTGCAGCTATGGGAATCAAGCATATTGGAGAATGGCTTTGATGTCTCTGTTTAATGTTTTAAAGTTTTAGAGTTTAAATCTTTGTAAAACATTATTGGTTAATCATTCACAATAAATGAAAAGAATTCATTTTTCCATTTAATTTGTGGTTTATTAAATGATGAGTCCCTTCAAATTTGACGATATATTCAAGATAGACTGTCAGGACCAGTCCTGTGACTAAGAAATGTCTATCAAGTGAACTTGAATGTCAAAGGTTGAAAATGGTCCCTAATCGGAGTTTTCTATAAAATTGGACGCATAGAAAACGTTAGACGATTAGAATGCAAGATGACTAGTAGTTCTGTTTCTTGAACTATGTGGACATGGCAATGTCATAATCATTTGCATAGATACTTACTTTGGGAAGACTAGTATCGGACAAGACCTATGAAACTTTACTGTAAGAGATGAAAGTCTGTCATAAGTAAATTTCATTAAATTATTAGACACTAAATCCTCAATACCTGAGTGATTTGAGATTACTTGTTTGAGAACTGGTTGCTTTGACGTTGACCAACCGTCGCACCGTAAAAGGAGGCTATAAAGGCAACGCTCAGGTAATCACCTATCAAACGAAGTCTAATCTCAAGATCGCAAGATTGGGATTGTCCTCCCATAAATCGGGATGAGATGCTTAAAAGTTGTACAAGGCCACTCGGAGAGCTAGAAACTGTGAAATGCATGGCCGTGCTCGGATGAATCATAGGCTATGATTATCTGTTTATTTGATCAGTTGAACTCTGAAACCGAGGAACACCTCTGGACATAATAAGGATGACAACTCTTACCTTATGTTCAAGAGCAAGCATCGAGCGACAAAGGAATTAGGAAATGCACACTTGTCCCTAAGGACAAGTGGGAGACTGAAGGAAATAATGCCCTTGGTCCAAGTATGCATTCTATGTTAAGTCTAATAAATGCGGTTCAGTATTAATTGACAAGTTAATAATTCAGTGAGATCAAGTGAGCTGAATGCCTAGCTAGAGGCCGCTTCAGTTCAAGTGGAATTAATGATATTAATCCACAGCTTACTCTTGACTGAACCCGTAGGGTCACACAAATAGTACGTAAACGGATCAAGTATCTAATGGCATTAGATACTCTATCTATGAATATTCGGAACCGACGGATCTTGGTTTCAGTGGGAGCTGAGATCGTCACAGGCAAGAAATGAATACTCCGGAAACGATGATATTGCCGGAAACGGAAATATGGATCGTATCGGAAATATAAATATTATCCAAGTCGTAGATGTTGCCGGAAACGGAAACATGGTACGTATCGGATAATATTATCGGAAATGGAAATATTGCCAGAATCGGAAATATTGCCGGAAACGGAAATATTGTCAGAATCGGAAATATTATCGGAATCGGAAAATAATTCCGGAAACGGAAATATTAAATATTTGTTCGAAACGGAAATTAATTCCGGAATCGGAAATATTGAATATTGTTCGTATCGGAAATGAATTCCGGAATCGGAAATTTAATCGGAAGCGCATCGTACGAATAAGCATCGGACGAGGCCTGCCGGACGAGGCCCAGCACGAAGCCAGGCCATCGCCCAGCAAGCCAAGCGCGCCGCACAAACAGCCACGCCAGGCCCAGCGCAAGGCCAGGCCCAGCAGGCTGCGCACAGCGCGCACAGCGCGCAGCACGCACAGCGCGCACAGCGCGCGCAACGCGCAGCGCGCGCGGGCGCTGAGTGGGCTGCTGCTCGCGCGCACGCATGAGGCCCATCGTGGCTGGCGTGCGTGTGTGTGCAAGTGTTTGTGTTCGTGCACGTTTCCTAAAACATGCAGAGTTCGGTTAATGATTAAATTCCTAATTCTATTTGATAAATTAATTAAATTAGAGTTCTTGTAGGATTCTAGGTTTGATTAATTTGTATCTGAATAGGATTACGATTCCCTTTCCATACCGCTATAAATATGAGGCTAGGGGTCACAATTTATAACAGAAGTTTCAAAGTATTCAAAGTGAGTTTTTGAGAGAAAAATTCAGTCACACATTTGCCTATAAAGTGCCGAAAATAATAGTACCTTAAGGGCGATTCTAGTTGGTCAATCTTAAGGCGGATCCGGACGTGCTGTGGACTATCTACGGAGGGACGACACTTGGAGTCCTAAAGACTTGTTCTTGTTCGGTTCGGGCGCAGCTAGGGAAGGCACGCAACAAAGAGTATGCGTCTAATCTATGCTAAATGATTATGTGTAAATAATATGTTTTCCTGGGTTTATGGTTTTTTCCGCATGATTTATGAATTGTCATATGTATCATAACCTAACACTCCCTCTGTCCCAGATTAGTTGTTACACTTTCCTTTTTCGTCCGTCCCAGATTAGTTGTTACACTTCTAAATTAGGAATGAACCCACAATTATTATATTGTCTCTCTGTCCCACTATTTTTTTTTGTCCCCACACCCTCTTTCATCCAATTAAAAAAAATACTCCACTAATTCCTATCACATCTACTTTTTCAATAAAATAACAATTGATAACCAAACAACCACTTATCACCTAAAACTTTGTGCAAAGGTAAGTGTAACAACTAATTTGGGACGGAGGGAGTAACTATTTTGCTATGATCAAAGATTTGCCTCACTTAAGGAATAGGGATGTGATGTCAGAAATGGTGATTCATTGCTTGACTTATGAGACTCGACTCCCTATATTGCCCTTAAGAATCAATTTAGAGATATGCATTATGAGGATGGTACCCCTAATATGTATAAGTATGGTACTCGTGATGGTAGATGGAGGTATGAAATGGAAGTCATGATCACGATTTTAGATCTTGCAGAAAGGAGCGGTGAGGATGGTAGGTTTGTGGAAAGTCTAGGTCTAGATCATTCGGATGGGGATGATGACATAGATGTTGCTATGAATGAGGTTGTGAATGAGGATAGTTATGATGATGTGGTTGAAATTGAGAATCTTAATCCTATTATTCTTGAACCCCCTATTGAGATCTCTAGTGATACTAAGGTTGAACCTGAATATATTGGGGAAGTGAATAGCATTCCACAACAAAATGATGATGAGTGGATGGTGAAAAGATGAAGTTGAGATTACACATGAAGCTTTGAGGATTATACCAAAATAAGTTATCAAGAATTAATCTGTCAATAAGGTTGATGATATCAATGAATGTTAGAAATTCGAAAAGAATTATGAATGATTGAGGAATGCAATGGAATTAAGAATACAAATCAACAAATGAACTAAGTTGGAACTAAGTTTTCTGGGAGCTAGATTGTTTCTGATAAAGGCACGCTTGATGGCTTAGCATTATCCGCAAAATTCGAGGTTTGTCGACTTAAAATATAAGGGATAAGTAACAAAATCATATGTCTAACGATATATTTCTAGTCACGTGATTAGACTCGATCCCATGCAACGACCGTGGTCAACGAAGTTATTTGACGTAAAAGGAAAGATTGAAGATCGAAATCAAAACGAATCGAGTAAAGAAAGTCAACGACAAGATTCCTGAAGCAAAGAAGCCCAATACCAAATGAAAGCGTAATATCTTCATATAGTCGCCTAAGAACGATATGATGTACGAATCACTATGATTTATGTGAATGTGTAATGTATCAACCATGCGTTTGATCAATTGGTTAGCGTTTGATCAATTGGTCTGTAAATGTGTAATGTATCAATTGGTTGGCGTTTGATCCCCATTTCCTAACTTGTTTATCTTTGGTAGTTAGTTTAGTTAAATTAGTTTTAGTCGATAAGTGATTTTTCTAAAACCACGTTCCGCCCTAGTTCATCGATTGATTAGCATAAATTAGCGCACTTTAGTCCTTGTGGATTTCGACCTATACTTATCGCTTTACTTGTGGTTAGTGATTAGTTTAGGTAATTTGTTTAATTCTTTTTATTTTTGAAAATTTTGCAAAAATATGTCAACTATTTGTATCCGTCAAAATGATAAATCGTGTACACTAGATGATTTCACGTCTCTCCACCATGAACTTCTTCATAATGAGTTCATTAATGCTTTGCAATCCGAGTCGGTCATTTCGTTGTCCGAGTTTCGTATTTTTATAGCTCACTTAGATTTCCTAGAAGAACTTAAAATGGATTCTTCTAGTATATAAGGACTTTGAGGTTGCATCTCAAGATTTTGTAAAAGAAATGAGTGAAGTCTCTAGCCTTCTAAATGAATCCATTTGGAATGCTACATGTAGAAGAGATGAATTTGAGGCTAACTTGCTACCTATGATGCATGACATTGAGCAATTGAGTATTGGGGATTATATATTCCTACTAATTTCTCCTTAAATGAGTGCATCGATGATGGTGATTAAGAGCTTTTTGCTCCATTTTTTTTTCAAATGCTCAAATCGATTCTAATTGAGGGCGAGAGTAAATTTTCCTACCAAAAATATTTTCTTGACGGAAAACTAGGTCGTTACTAGTCTTTCCTAACAAACAAATTACCTAAACTAATCACTAAACACAAGTAAAGTGACAAGTAAGGTCGAATCCACAAGGACTAATGTGTGCTAGATTATGATCATCGAACAATAAGCTAGGTCGGAGACGAGTTGGAAAGTCAACTAACCAACTAAAACTAATTAAACTAAACTAAGAAATCAAAGCTAAACTTGAAACACCCTAATAATTCCTTGCTTTTTATAAAACATTTTTCAACTTAAAACAAAGGAATTACCAAGATATTACCGCCACCGTGATAACGGTTAAGACTATTTACCAGAATTACGCAGCGGAATTAACTAACTTTCAAAACACATTAAATAAATAGTTAATGGTTATTAAAACAAGTTGTAACCGTTTAGGCCCAAATCCAAAGTATTAAACCATTAAAAAGTCCATTAACTATAAATAGTATTAGTCATGACTGTAATTAAAATAGAGTTTATAAAATACGGAAGAATAAAACGCTCAACTCGAATCCCATGATAACTTCTCCCGCAAGTTATCTCTACAAACCTGCTTTATTAAAAATCTACTCCCCAACAACGCAATTGCAATTAATGGATCATCATAGGGTCATTAAGGCAAAGGCCATGACCAGAAGACATGAAGCACGAGGTCAGCAAAAGTTGAGTACGAACAAGCTAGAATAACATTCTATCCTAACATGCTTCACTCGACAAATTAAATAATCCTTATGCAAAAGCCATATAATAAACAAACAATCATGGAGATAACAGGACTCCAAAAAACGTCCAGATTTATTTGTATAAGCCAAAATTTATGTTTGTTATATATATATATGTATCGCATATAATATACATAATAAAACATTATTCACCACAATTATAAATTTAAAATTAAAGTGCAACATAAGATCGATCAATGAAACCTAAATTGTGAATAATTGATCTTCAATTAACAATAAAGTTTACTTACAAAAACATAAGTATAAAATTAAGTAATACAAAAACCTATTAATCTAAAATTTCATCTTGAAAACAAAGGCCAATCGAAGCCTATAAGTTCAAGAGTATGAGCTTCATAGTAGAAGGAGCTACGCATCATCCCTTGATTCCTTTCTTCCACCACCACAATCTTCAAATGCATCACGGACCTCAAAAACAATCAAAGAACAGTAAGAATTCGAATCACATCACGGCCAAAACATCCAACAATTTCTTCTCAAGCAGTAAGATATCCTCATTCCATAGTGGGTCAACAACAGAACATCAAAGAAAACCACCCAAAATATTCACATCTTACAAAGTAATGGTACAATTATGAAAACCTTAATACTTTTACAACAAAATTTGAATAAAAATCAATCGACATTGATAATACAAATACGACTATCCATATTCAACCCTAACCACGTAGGTCCACTGTAGACCCGCGTTGGTCTATAGGTATGTAGAACCATGTTGGTCTACAAGTTTGTAGAACCACGTTGGTCTACGGTAGACCAGCATTGGTCTACAGGTTTGTAGAACAACGTTGTTCTACAAGTAAGTAGAACCACGTTGGTCTAGAGTAGACCCGCATTGGTCTACAGAAGACTACCTTTTCTTACACCTTCGGGAAGCTAAGATGGAAATTTGAAAGTTATGCACCGTACTGTAGGCCGGATTGATATTATTCTCTTCTTCCTTGCCTATTCTATTTCCATTCCGTATTTAAATTTATTTTATTATTATTATTGATTTTGATTATTTAAACTGATGGGAACGGTTATGAACACCGTATTGTGATGTTTTACGTGTTTGAATTCATGAGGATGATTTTAATTAAAAGAGTAATTCTTTTCATATTTGATTATTTATTAAAGCTTGGATTTTTAATGTCTAACCGTAATTTTTATGGTTAATTAAGATTAGGAATTTGTTTAAGCTTATTTATGTTGGGGGATTGAATTTTGTTGGAAAAGCGTTAGTAAGACTTTTTAGTTTGTCTACTTTCAGGAATGGAAATGTTTCCATCAAAGTTCTCTAATCTAGGACACCTAGAGAAATTGGAGTGTGAGCCTCCACATCTATATGTCAAGAAGATTGAGTTTGCATGTACTCCCTCTGTCCCAGATTAGTTGTTATACTTTCCTTTTTCGTCCGTCCCAGATTAGTTGTTACACTTCTAAATTAGGAATGAACCCACAATTATTATATTGTCTCTCTGTCCCACTATTTTTTTTTGTCCCCACACCCTCTTTCATCCAATTAAAAAAAATACTCCACTAATTCCTATCACATCTACTTTTTTAATAAAATAACAATTGATAACCAAACAACCACTTATCACCTAAAACTTTGTGCAAAGGTAAGTGTAACAACTAATTTGGGACGGAGGGAGTAACTATTTTGCTATGATCAAAGATTTGCCTCACTTAAGGAATAGGGATGTGATGTCAGAAATGGTGATTCATTGCTTGACTTATGAGACTCGACTCCCTATATTGCCCTTAAGAATCAATTTAGAGATATGCATTATGAGGATGGTACCCCTAATATGTATAAGTATGGTACTCGTGATGGTAGATGGAGGTATGAAATGAAAGTCATGATCACGATTTTAGATCTTGCAGAAAGGAGCGGTGAGGATGGTAGGTTTGTGAAAAGTCTAGGTCTAGATCATTCGGATGGGGATGATGACATAGATGTTGCTATGAATGAGGTTGTGAATGAGGATAGTGATGATGATGTGGTTGAAATTGAGAATCTTAATCCTATTATTCTTGAACCCCCTATTGAGATCTCTAGTGATACTAAGGTTGAACCTGAATATATTGGGGAAGTGAATAGCATTCCACAACAAAATGATGATGAGTGGATGGTGAAAAGATGAAGTTGAGATTACACATGAACCTTTGAGGATTATACCAAAATAAGTTATCAAGAATTAATCTGTCAATAAGGTTGATGATATCAATGAATGTTAGAAATTCGAAAAGAATTATGAATGATTGAGGAATGCAATGGAATTAAGAATACAAATCAACAAATGAACTAAGTTGGAACTAAGTTTTCTGGGAGCTAGATTGTTTCTGATAAAGGCACGCTTGATGGCTTAGCATTATCCGCAAAATTCGAGGTTTGTCGACTTAAAATATAATGGATAAGTAACAAAGTCATATGTCTAACGATATATTTCTAGTCACGTGATTAGACTCGAACCCATGCAACGACCGTGGTCAACGAAGTTATTTGACGTAAAAGGAAAGATTGAAGATCGAAATCAAAACGAATCGAGTAAAGAAAGTCAACGATAAGATTCCTGAAGCAAAGAAGCCCAATACCAAATGAAAGCGTAATATCTTCATATAGTCGCCTAAGAAAGATATGATGTACGAATCACTATGATTTATGTGAATGTGTAATGTATCAACCATGCGTTTGATCAATTGGTTAGCGTTTGATCAATTGGTCTGTAAATGTGTAATGTATCAATTGGTTGGCGTTTGATCCCCATTTCCTAACTTGTTTATCTTTGGTAGTTAGTTTAGTTAAATTAGTTTTAGTCGATAAGTGATTTTTCTAAAACCACGTTCCGCCCTAGTTCATCGATTGATTAGCATAAATTAGCGCACTTTAGTCCTTGTGGATTTCGACCTATACTTATCGCTTTACTTGTGGTTAGTGATTAGTTTAGGTAATTTGTTTGATTCTTTTTATTTTTGAAAATTTTGCAAAAATATGTCAACTATTTGTATCCGTCAAAATGATAAATCGTGTACACTAGATGATTTCACGTCTCTCCACCATGAACTTCTTCATAATGAGTTCATTAATGCTTTGCAATCCGAGTCGGTCATTTCGTTGTCCGAGTTTCGTATTTTTATAGCTCACTTAGATTTCCTAGAAGAACTTAAAATGGATTCTTCTAGTATATAAGGACTTTGAGGTTGCATCTCAAGATTTTGTAAAAGAAATGAGTGAAGTCTCTAGCCTTCTAAATGAATCCATTTGGAATGCTACATGTAGAAGAGATGAATTTGAGGCTAACTTGCTACCTATGATGCATGACATTGAGCAATTGAGTATTGGGGATTATATATTCCTACTAATTTCTCCTTAAATGAGTGCATCGATGATGGTGATTAAGAGCTTTTTGCTCCATTTTTTTCAAATGCTCAAATCGATTCTAATTGAGGGCGAGAGTAAATTTTTCAACCAAAAATATTTTCTTGACGGAAAACTAGGTCGTTACTAGTCTTTCCTAACAAACAAATTACCTAAACTAATCACTAAACACAAGTAAAGTGACAAGTAAGGTCGAATCCACAAGGACTAATGTGCGCTAGATTATGATCATCGAACAATAAGCTAGGTCGGAGACGAGTTGGAAAGTCAACTAACCAACTAAAACTAATTAAACTAAACTAAGAAATCAAAGCTAAACTTGAAACAACCTAATAATTCCTTGCTTTTTATAAAACATTTTCCAACTTAAAACAAAGGAATTACCAAGATATTACCGCCACCATGATAACGGTTAAGGCTATTTACCAGAATTACGCAGCGGAATTAACTAACTTTCAAAAAACATTAAATAAATAGTTAATGGTTATTAAAACAAGTTGGAATCGTTTAGGCCCAAATCCAAAGTATTAAACCATTTGAAAATCCATTAACTATAAATAGTATTAGTCATGACTGTAATTAAAATAGAGTTTATAAAATACGGAAGAATAAAACTCTCAACTCTAATCCCATGATAACTTCTCCCGCAAGTTATCTCTACAAACCTGCTTTATTAAAAATCTACTCCCCAACAACGCAATTGCAATTGATGGATCATCATAGGGTCATTAAGGCAAAGGCCATGACCAGAAGACATGAAGCACGAGGTCAACAAAAGCTGAGTATGAACAAGCTAGAATAACATTCTATCCTAACATGCTTCACTCGACAAATTAAATAATCCACATGCAAAAGCCATATAATAAACAAACAATCATGGAGACAAGACTCGATACTTGACATGACTCTTGACTCACAGATTAATAAAAAGTAGCTTCGGGGGAAAGTAAAGTATCCTCAAAAGGAAAGAAGGGGTGATGGGAGCCAACCATACACCAAAATAAGTTGGGCTACTACCGACAGTCGGGCCATACCGACAGGAATTCCAATGCACAACGGTATAAAAGAGAAGGAAACAACGTCTTGTATTATTCTAGGAGTACAAGTTTTCCGGCAAGACTCCCCCCATTGTTCATACTCAAGGTATATACGTTCCTAGAGTTTTGAAGCTCTTTGGGTTACACTTTACATTAATTAGTATATTGGGTTCAAGGCGACTCAAGATTCTACTCAAGACACAACATACAAACAATTAAACAACTAAACAACTCAACAATGACACTTCATTATTTTACTTATTTAGGACTTGTGATCAAACATAGACTCAAGTGAATTACTCCCATTGTTCCTTCTCAAAAACACTGTTTGAGATAACCCGACATTGCCTATTAACAAGCGGGGTGTGCCCTTAGCACGAATTGTCCTTAATTCAATTCACATAGACTCTCTACCATATTCTACCCCTTGGTAGAATACATATTCTACCCATTGGTAGAATATATATTGCTCACTAGCAATATTCGACTGGCTCAATAATTATGCTAGACATCCTGTACTATAGCATAATAAATAATAATAACAACTTGCATGCGCAACACTCATACATGCAAACCAACTTGAACAACATGCTTGACATAATTCAACGATTATAAAAGTCCATAACATGATAGTTCAACAGAATCTATAAAGCATAATTCAATTCATAACATGCTAGCTCACATAAATTCGATAATAATAATAACATGCTCGTTCTCAAAATCAAACATGAATTCACAACAACATATAAGTTCACATGATTCGCAATCAATACACTTCACAAAGTCCTCAAGGGATGAGTGGTCACTCTAGTCTAGTACGTACCTGGAATACCTAAGTACGGGGGCTATTGTTCGAATCACGACTCACTAGAAATCAACAACTATAAACAGAAAAGGAGAAACTAAATTATTATCCATGTTCACTAAATTTCCAGCAACTATTTAAGATTCTAAAACTCCTAGTTTAATTAGAAATCATTCATTAATCATTAATTTAATAGTCTCAAATAGTAAACTGAAGCCCTAACATAAAAAACAATGACTTTTTAGCTTTAAAACCATTACAAACCAACTTTTTAAAGCTTATAAACAATCTGAAAATTTAAGTTGATTCCCATAATTTAAATTGTCATTAAATTATGTGAATCAATCGCTTAATTAATTGAAATCAAAACCTTAATAATAGTTTATCATAAAAACATGTTTTGACTTCAAAAATCAACACTTTATGAACTTATTAAATCTGAAAATAATAATTTCAATCATCAAAACCAATCTCTTTAATTAAAATACAACACTAACCCAATATGTGTTCATAACCGTTCTAATCAATTTAAATAATCCAAATATTTAAAATAATCACAACAATTAAAACAATTTAAAAACTTAAATTAATGTTTTTGAAAATATAATTTGATTATCCCAATTCAACAACAACACACACAACAATTAATTGTGTTGTGTGTGTGTGCGTCGAACATAACGCAACAACAACGACAACGACAACACACGCACGCACCGCAGCAGGCAGCGCGCACGAGCATGCAACAAAAGGGCGAGAGGCGAGGGCACTGCGCGCGCGACACTGCAACAAGCGAGCACGAGGCTCTGCGCTGCGGGGCGGGACGAAGGGGCACACGACACAGCACAACAGCAAGGGCGCTGCGCTGCGGGACTGCGGGACGAGGCAACGATGCGTGAGGCTGGGCGAGCACACACGGCACGACAGCGTGCCTTGCTCAACAAACAAAGGGATCGGACGAGATGAGAGGAGAGGGTGCCGCGAGGAGAGAGAAAGAAAGGAGAGAGAGGGAGTGCTGAAATTTTTGTGAGGGTTTAATGAGAGGGTCTATTTATAGTTTTTCTCTTCCATGTGGGCTAGGTTATGGTAGTTTGAGTTGGGCTTATTTCCGGGCTCAATTCATTAAACTCCTTGCAAGCTTTGTTGGGTTTGATCATGGAAAATCAACTGGGCTTTAATTATATTAAATTCGTTTTCGAAATACGACCCAACAAATCCCGATTAAATAAATTCATTAAATTTATTTAATAAAAATACGGTTTTCGAAATAATTAATATTTAAATTAATTATAAATAAAAAGCATTTAATTCTCATTAAATGAATTAATTTATATATAAAAATACTTTATAAATACGACGAAACGCTTTATAAATATAATAAAATATATTTATAATTATAGAAAAATACGAGGTATTACAAAACTAGATTAGGGAATGGGTCAAACAACAACAAATCAAGGAATGAACATAAAAGAGCTAAAAACGAGGAAAATTCACAAGAACTACATGAATAGGCGTTGAATTCACAAATAGCTCCAACTATCTCCCGACGTGCGACAAAAATTTCTCTAAGCATCAAGGATGAACTCCCGTTCTTAACTATCGTACCCGAGGTAAATCAAAATCTCAATTCAACCACATAATCAAGTTTAGGTCGTTAATTCCTTTCCAACTCAACTAGACTACTCCAAGAAATCATGGAACACTTAATTGATCTAGTTACCCATGCCTAAACATGCAAAAATTTAATCATGCAATAATTTAATCATGAAAATCCCTAAAATCCAATCACAAATTGCCAAACCAATCAATGTTGGGTTTTCACCCAAACCCTGACCAATAAACTACTCCATAATCATAAAAATATGAAATTCACTACTACAAATCCCGCCTTTTATCGACGCTTTCTAGACTATTTTGTGATGCAAAAAAGCTTCGAGAAAGTAACCCATAGAAAGCGTCGAGAAAATTAGAGTCGAGAAAATTCTCGACGCTTTTACGCGTCGCGAAACAAGATGCTTTTTGGCGACCACTTTCTTTGTTCAGCGTCGACAGGCTCGACGCTTCTAAGCGTCCAGAGTTTTGATATGTTGTGTCGACCAAATTTGTTCCCGCATTTCCCAACATTACCTATTTAAAGTCCGCGACGCCTACATGCGTCCAGAAATTTATGTTCGCGACACCTAAATGCGTCCAGAAAATTGTGTTGGTGAGAATTTTAACTCTAAATGAGCACGATAACAGGACTCCAAAAAACGTCAAGATTTATTTGTATAAGCCAAAATTTATGTTTGTTATATATATATATGTATCGCATATAATATACATAATAAAACATTATTCACCACAATTATAAATTTAAAATTAAAGTGCAACATAAGATCGATCAATGAAACCTAAATTGTGAATAATTGATCTTCAATTAACAATAAAGTTTACTTACAAAAACATAAGTATAAAATTAAGTAGTACAAAAACCTATTAATCTAAAATTTCATCTTGAAAACAAAGGCCAATCGAAGCCTATAAGTTCAAGAGTATGAGCTTCATAGTAGAAGGAGCTACGCATCATCCCTTGATTCCTTTCTTCCACCACCACAATCTTCAAATGCATCACGGACCTCAAAAACAATCAAAGAACAATAAGAATTCGAATCACATCACGGCCAAAACATCCAACAATTTCTTCTCAAGCAGTAAGATATCCTCATTCCATAGTGGGTCAACAACAGAACATCAAAGAAAACCACCCAAAATATTCACATCTTACAAAGTAATGGTACAATTATGAAAACCTTAATACTTTTACAACAAAATTTGAATAAAAATCAATCGACATTGATAATAAAAATACGACTATCCATATTCAACCCTAACCACGTAGGTCCACTGTAGACCCGCGTTGGTCTATAGGTATGTAGAACCATGTTGGTCTACAAGTTTGTAGAACCACGTTGGTCTACGGTAGACCAGCATTGGTCTACAGGTTTGTAGAACAACGTTGTTCTACAAGTAAGTAGAACCACGTTGGTCTAGAGTAGACCCGCATTGGTCTACAGAAGACTACCTTTTCTTACACCTTCGGGAAGCTAAGATGGAAATTTGAAAGTTATGCACCGTACTGTAGGCCGGATTGATATTATTCTCTTCTTCCTTGCCTATTCTATTTCCATTCCGTATTTAAATTTATTTTATTATTATTATTGATTTTGATTATTTAAACTGATGGGAACGGTTATGAACACCGTATTGTGATGTTTTACGTGTTTGAATTCATGAGGATGATTTTAATTAAAAGAGTAATTATTTTCATATTTGATTATTTATTAAAGCTTGGATTTTTAATGTCTAACCGTAATTTTTATGGTTAATTAAGATTAGGAATTTGTTTAAGCTTATTTATGTTGGGGGATTGAATTTTGTTGGAAAAGCGTTAGTAAGACTTTTTAGTTTGTCTACTTTCAGGAATGGAAATGTTTCCATCAAAGTTCTCTAATCTAGGACACCTAGAGAAATTGGAGTGTGAGCCTCCACATCTATATGTCAAGAAGATTGAGTTTGCATGTACTCCCTCTGTCCCAGATTAGTTGTTATACTTTCCTTTTTCGTCCGTCCCAGATTAGTTGTTACACTTCTAAATTAGGAATGAACCCACAATTATTATATTGTCTCTCTGTCCCACTATTTTTTTTTGTCCCCACACCCTCTTTCATCCAATTAAAAAAAATACTCCACTAATTCCTATCACATCTACTTTTTCAATAAAATAACAATTGATAACCAAACAACCACTTATCACCTAAAACTTTGTGCAAAGGTAAGTGTAACAACTAATTTGGGACGGAGGGAGTAACTATTTTTCTATGATCAAAGATTTTCCTCACTTAAGGAATAGGGATGTGATGTCAGAAATGGTGATTCATTGCTTGACTTATGAGACTCGACTCCCTATATTGCCCTTAAGAATCAATTTAGAGATATGCATTATGAGGATGGTACCCCTAATATGTATAAGTATGGTACTCGTGATGGTAGATGGAGGTATGAAATGGAAGTCATGATCACGATTTTAGATCTTGCAGAAAGGAGCGGTGAGGATGGTAGGTTTGTGGAAAGTCTAGGTCTAGATCATTCGGATGGGGATGATGACATAGATGTTGCTATGAATGAGGTTGTGAATGAGGATAGTGATGATGATGTGGTTGAAATTGAGAATCTTAATCCTATTATTCTTGAACCCCCTATTGAGATCTCTAGTGATACTAAGGTTGAACCTGAATATATTGGGGAAGTGAATAGCATTCCACAACAAAATGATGATGAGTGGATGGTGAAAAGATGAAGTTTAGATTACACATGAAGCTTTGAGGATTATACCAAAATAAGTTATCAAGAATTAATCTGTCAATAAGGTTGATGATATCAATGAATGTTAGAAATTCGAAAAGAATTATGAATGATTGAGGAATGCAATGGAATTAAGAATACAAATCAACAAATGAACTAAGTTGGAACTAAGTTTTCTGGGAGCTAGATTGTTTCTGATAAAGGCACGCTTGATGGCTTAGCATTATCCGCAAAATTCGAGGTTTGTCGACTTAAAATATAAGGGATAAGTAACAAAGTCATATGTCTAACGATATATTTCTAGTCACGTGATTAGACTCGAACCCATGCAACGACCGTGGTCAACGAAGTTATTTGACGTAAAAGGAAAGATTGAAGATCGAAATCAAAACGAATCGAGTAAAGAAAGTCAACGACAAGATTCCTGAAGCAAAGAAGCCCAATACCAAATGAAAGCGTAATATCTTCATATAGTCGCCTAAGAACGATATGATGTACGAATCACTATGATTTATGTGAATGTGTAATGTATCAACCATGCGTTTGATCAATTGGTTAGCGTTTGATCAATTGGTCTGTAAATGTGTAATGTATCAATTGGTTGGCGTTTGATCCCCATTTCCTAACTTGTTTATCTTTGGTAGTTAGTTTAGTTAAATTAGTTTTAGTCGATAAGTGATTTTTCTAAAACCACGTTCCGCCCTAGTTCATCGATTGATTAGCATAAATTAGCGCACTTTAGTCCTTGTGGATTTCGACCTATACTTATCGCTTTACTTGTGGTTAGTGATTAGTTTAGGTAATTTGTTTAATTCTTTTTATTTTT
This sequence comes from Spinacia oleracea, assembly GCF_020520425.1. Taxonomy (NCBI): domain Eukaryota; kingdom Viridiplantae; phylum Streptophyta; class Magnoliopsida; order Caryophyllales; family Amaranthaceae; genus Spinacia; species Spinacia oleracea. Next base: position 76,309 of record NW_026614354.1, on the reverse strand, counting down.
GAAAATTTTGCAAAAATATGTCAACTATTTGTATCCGTCAAAATGATAAATCGTGTACACTAGATGATTTCACGTCTCTCCACCATGAACTTCTTCATAATGAGTTCATTAATGCTTTGCAATCCGAGTCGGTCATTTCGTTGTCCGAGTTTCGTATTTTTATAGCTCACTTAGATTTCCTAGAAGAACTTAAAATGGATTCTTCTAGTATATAAGGACTTTGAGGTTGCATCTCAAGATTTTGTAAAAGAAATGAGTGAAGTCTCTAGCCTTCTAAATGAATCCATTTGGAATGCTACATGTAGAAGAGATGAATTTGAGGCTAACTTGCTACCTATGATGCATGACATTGAGCAATTGAGTATTGGGGATTATATATTCCTACTAATTTCTCCTTAAATGAGTGCATCGATGATGGTGATTAAGAGCTTTTTGCTCCATTTTTTTTTCAAATGCTCAAATCGATTCTAATTGAGGGCGAGAGTAAATTTTCCTACCAAAAATATTTTCTTGACGGAAAACTAGGTCGTTACTAGTCTTTCCTAACAAACAAATTACCTAAACTAATCACTAAACACAAGTAAAGTGACAAGTAAGGTCGAATCCACAAGGACTAATGTGTGCTAGATTATGATCATCGAACAATAAGCTAGGTCGGAGACGAGTTGGAAAGTCAACTAACCAACTAAAACTAATTAAACTAAACTAAGAAATCAAAGCTAAACTTGAAACACCCTAATAATTCCTTGCTTTTTATAAAACATTTTTCAACTTAAAACAAAGGAATTACCAAGATATTACCGCCACCGTGATAACGGTTAAGACTATTTACCAGAATTACGCAGCGGAATTAACTAACTTTCAAAACACATTAAATAAATAGTTAATGGTTATTAAAACAAGTTGTAACCGTTTAGGCCCAAATCCAAAGTATTAAACCATTAAAAAGTCCATTAACTATAAATAGTATTAGTCATGACTGTAATTAAAATAGAGTTTATAAAATACGGAAGAATAAAACGCTCAACTCGAATCCCATGATAACTTCTCCCGCAAGTTATCTCTACAAACCTGCTTTATTAAAAATCTACTCCCCAACAACGCAATTGCAATTAATGGATCATCATAGGGTCATTAAGGCAAAGGCCATGACCAGAAGACATGAAGCACGAGGTCAGCAAAAGTTGAGTACGAACAAGCTAGAATAACATTCTATCCTAACATGCTTCACTCGACAAATTAAATAATCCTTATGCAAAAGCCATATAATAAACAAACAATCATGGAGACAAGACGACTCAAGACTCTACTCAAGACACAACATACAAAAAACTAAATAACTAAACAATTCAACAATGACACTTCATTATTTTACTTCTTTAGGACTTGTGATCAAACATAGACTCAAGTGAATTACTCCCATTGTTCCTTCTCAAAAATACTGTTTGAGATAACCCGGCATTGCCTATTAACAAGCGGGGTGTGCCCTTAGCACGAATTGTCCTTAATTCAATTCACATATACTCTCTAACATATTCTACCCCTTGGTAGAATATATATTGCTCACTGGCAATATTCGACTGGCTCAATAATTATGCTAGACATCCTGTACTATAGCATAATAAATAATTGGCACGACATGGCCCAAGCAAGGTAAGCATGACCCAAGAAAGGCAAGCAAGGGTACGACATGGCCCAAGCAAGGCAAGGCATGACCCAAGAAAGGTAAGCAAGGGCACGACATGGCCCAAACAAGGCAAGGCATGACCCAAGAAAGCCAAGCAAGGGCACGACATGGCCCAAGCAAGGCAATGCATGACCCAAGAAAGGTAAGCAAGGGCACGACATGGCCCAAGCAAGGCAAGGCATGACCCAAGAAAGGTAAGCAAGGGCACGACATGGCCCAAGCAAGGTAAGCATGACCCAAGAAAGGCTAGCAAGGGCACGACTTGGCCCAAGCAAGGCAAGGCATGACCCAAGAAAGGTAAGCAAGGGCACGACATGGCCCAAGCAAGGCAAGGCATGACCCAAGAAAGGTAAGCAAGGGCACGACAAGGCCCAAGCAAGGGAAGCATGATCCAAGAAAGGTAAGCAAGGGGACGACATGGCCCAAGCAAGGCAAGGCATGACCCAAGAAAGGCAAGCAAGGGCACGACATGGCCCAAGCAAGGCAAGGCATGACCCAAGAAAGGCAAGCAAGGGCACGACATGGCCCAAGCAAGGCAAGGCATAACCCAAGAAAGGTAAGCAAGTGCACGACATGGCCCAAGCAAGGCAAGGCATGACCAAGAAAGGTAAGCAAGGGCACGACATGGCCCAAGCAAGGTAAGCATGACCCAAGAAAGGCAAGCAAGGGCACGACATGGCCCAAGCAAGGTAAGCATGACCCAAGAAAGGTAAGCAAGGGCACGACATGGCCCAAGCAAGGCAAGGCATGACCCAAGAAAGGTAAGCAAGGGCACGACATGGACCAAGCAAGGTAAGCATGACCCAAGAAAGGTAAGCAAGGGTACGACATGGCCCAAGCAAGGCAAGACATTACCCAAGAAAGGCAAGCAAGGGCACGACATGGCCCAAGCAAGGCAAGGCATGACCCAAGAAAGGCAAGAAAGGGCACGACATGGCACAAGCAAGGTAAGGCATGACCCAAGAAAGGTAAGCAAGGGCACGACATGGCCCAAGCAAGGCAAGGCATGACCCAAGAAAGGTAAGCAAGGGCACGACATGGCCCAAGCAAGGTAAGCATGACCCAAGAAAGGTAAGCAAGGGCACGACATGGCCCAAGCAAGGCAAGGCATGACCAATAAAGGTAAGCAAGGGCACGACATGGCCCAAGCAAGGTAAGCATGACCCAAGAAAGGTAAGCAAGGGCACGACTTCGCCCAAGCAAGGCAAGGCATGACCCAAGAAAGGTAAGCAAGGGCACGACATGGCCCAAGCAAGGCAAGGCATGTCCCAAGATAGATAAGCAAGGGCATGACATGGCCCAAGCAAGGCAAGGCATGACCAAGAAAGGTAAGCAAGGGCACGACATGGCCCAAACAAGGTAAGCATGACCCAAGAAAGGTAAGCAAGGGCACGACATGGCCCAAGCAAGGCAAGGCATGACCCAAGAAAGGTAAGAAAGGGCACGACATGTCCCAAGCAAGGCAAGGCATGACCCAAGAAAGGTAAGCAAGGGCACGACATGGCCCAAGCAAGGCAAGGCATGACCCAAGAAAGGTAAGCACGGGTACGACATGGCCCAAGCAAGGTAAGCATGACCCAAGAAAGGTAAGCAAGGGCACGACATGGCCCAAGCAAGGTAAGCATGACCCAAGAAAGGTAAGCAAGGGTACGACATGGCCCAAGCAAGGCAAAGCATGACCCAAGAAAGGTAAGCAAGGGCACGACATGGCCCAAACAAGGTAAGCAAGACCCAAGAAAGGTAAGCAAGGGCACGACATGGCCCAAGCAAGGCAAAGCATGACACAAGAAAGGTAAGCAAGGGCACGACATGGCCCAAGCAAGGTAAGCATGACCCAAGAAAGGTAAGCAAGGGCACGACATGGCCCAAGCAAGGCAAGGCATAACCCAAGAAAGGTAAGCAAGGGCACGACATGGCCCAAGCAAGGTAAGCGTGACCCAAGAAAGGTAAGCAAGGGCACGACATGGCCCAAGCAAGGTAAGCATGACCCAAGAAAGGTAAGCAAGGGCACGACATGGCCCAAGCAAGGCAAGGCATGACCCAAGAAAGGTAAGCAAGGGCACGACATGCCCCATACAAGGTAAGCAAGACCCAAGAAAGGTAAGCAAGGGCAGGACATCGCCCAAGCAAGGCAAGGCATGACCCAAGAAAGGTAAGCAAGGGCACGACATGACCCAAACAAGGTAAGCATGACCCAAGAAAGGTAAGCAAGGGCACGACATGGCCCAAACAAGGGAAGCAAGACCCAAGAAAGGTAAGCAAGGGCACGACATGGCCCAAGCAAGGCAAGGCATGACCAAAGAAAGGTAAGCAAGGGCACGACATGGCCCAAGCAAGGTAAGCATGACCCAAGAAAGGTAAGCAAGGGCACGACATGGCCCAAACAAGGTAAGCAAGACCCAAGAAAGGTAAGCAAGGGCACGACATGGCCCAAGCAAGGCAAGGCATGACCCAAGAAAGGTAAGCAAGGTAACGACACGGCCCAAGCAAGGCAAGGCATGACCTAAGAAAGGTAAGCAAGGGCACGACATGGCCCAAGCAAGGTAAGCATGACCCAAGAAAGGTAAGCAAGGGCACGACATGGCCCAAGCAAGGTAAGCATGACCCAAGAAAGGTAAGCAAGGGCACGACATGGCCCAAACAAGGCAAGGCATGACCCAAGAAAGGTAAGAAAGGGCACGACATGGCCCAAGCAAGGTAAGCATGACCCAAGAAAGGTAAGCAAGGGCACGACATGGCCCAAGCAAGGAAAGGCATGACACAAGAAAGGTAAGCAAGGGCTTGACATGGCCCAAACAAGGTAAGCATGACCCAAGAAAGGTAAGCAAGGGCACGCCATGCCCAAGCAAGGCAAGCAAGGGCAAGTCGTGGCAAAGAAAGGCATGTAAGGGCAAGTCATGGCAAGGCATGGCCCAAGCAAGGTAAGCAAGGGAAAGTCGTGGCAAAGAAAGGCAAGAGGAAGGCATGGCAAGGCATATCCCAAGCAAGGTAAGCAAAGAAAGGTGTTACGGTTCGATTGACGGAGTATTTCGGGGGATGACGGTTGTGGAATTGGCCTGCGACACGGCCATAGTACCGGCTTGACCTTGAGTTTTCGTTGTTCAGAAAAAAAATCCAACGATGCATTGAGGGAATTTTTCGGCTCCGTAAAGTCGGGGGATGACGGTGGTGGATTTGGCCCGCAATACGGCTAACGTCCCGACTTGACCTCGTTTTTTCGTATGCCGCAATGGTCCCGCGGTCGTCTCTCGGATGGGTTAGCGGAGGGGAGTTTGGGACTTGTCGACCGGATGCGGTCTGTTCTTGCGGGCAGCGGACCGAGCAGCCCACGAGCGCGGACTAAAATCTAGTTGACGTCGTCCTTCGAACAAACCTCGTAGGTATTGTAGGGGAGCTTGGGAATCCATGATCGGATGCGAGGTGTTCTAGTGTGCGGGCAACGGACCAAGAAGCACACAAGAGCATACTAAATCTCGTCGTCGTTCCTTCGAGCAAACCTGGAACGGGTACTATAGTCGAGGGGAGCTTGGGCCTCGATGACCGGATTCGGACTGTTCTTGTGTGCGGGCAGAGGACCAAGCAGCACACTAGAGAGCAGACTAAATCTCGTCGTTGATCTTTGAACAAACCTCTTGTCCCTTTTGGCTTTAGTGTGCTAATGTTTACGAAACTCGATGCGGACCGTTCCCGGATGCGGGCGATATCAAGCGGCATGTGGGTGCAGTCCAATTCTAGTTGACGTTGTGTTAGCTAACCTTAGCCAGTGTTGTCCCGCCTCTATTTGTTTGTTTATTTCACGTCAAACGGTGCTAGTCGGGGGACATCTAGCCCATCCTTGCGGCCACTTTGTGGTCGTGGGATGCAAGCTCGTTGTTTCTTGGCCAAGCGGTACGCTACGCGTGTGAGTGGTGTTTGGTTTTTTTAGCTGGCGGGCTCCGTGAACCGCACGCCGATAAACCTCTTCAGTGTTTGCTCCAAGTGCTATACAGGCATTGGGCGAGTGACGGTTTTCTGTGTTGCATTCCTAACGATCGCATTGACATGGACCAAGGGCATGGCATCCATAAGCACGCAAGGAAAAGGCATGGCCCAAGGCACAACAATCGGACCCTAGGCATGGCCCAAGGCAAAACGATCGGACCACATGCACAATAATGACCACTATGAATGAATTTTCCCGAAAACTTTCCAAAAATTGCAACCCGGGACCACACGGGCACCCCCCGAGGTCCCAAAATAAAAAATTTCAACACCAATGTTTTCTATATATATTTATATGTCTTTTCCTATTTTTCGGATTTTTTGGGATTTTTTTGAATTTTTTGGGATTTTCCCCGTTTTTACCCCTAAAATAGCAACCCGGGACCACACGGGCACACCCCTAGTTCCAAAAATAAAAAATTTGAACACCAATAATTTTTTGGGATTTTTTTGAATTTTTTGGGATATTTTGGGATTTTTTTGAGATTTTTTTGAATTTTTCCCTTATTTTTCCCGTTTTTACCCCTATTTTCCCTATTTTCGGAAAACAAAAATAATTTTTTTGAAAAAAAAAAATCATGAAAATTAAGTTTAATGCCCATATAAGGTTTTCCAACAAAAAAACGGGGCATTATTATGACAAAAACTCAAGTTTTGAGCCATTATTATGTTACTGTCACTTGGGTGTTCACTAGGAAAATTTAGCTAATTCAAAATAAACCTCTATAGGGGGAGGGTGAGAGTGGAAGGATGGATGGTCAACGTTGGCTTAAAACTCTCTTGTGGGCACCGTTGGGCATGGTCGGCCCCCCTACGACACCACACATGCCCATGACATTAGACGGATTGAAAATTTTGGATCATTCGACGGATTTGACGCATAATTTTTTGTCCGAGACCCGATTTGACGCGAAAATTTTTTTTTTTCAAAAAAAAAAAAAAAATTTCAAAAATATTCAAAAAAAATTCAAAAAAAATATTTTAAAATTTTTTTTTTTGAAAAAAAATTTGTTGGCTCTAAGCAAGGGCACGACATGGCCCAAGCAAGGCAAGGCATGACCCAAGAAAGGCAAGCAAGGGCACGACATGGCCCAAGCAAAGCAATGCATGACCCAAGAAAGGCAAGCAAGGGCACGACATGGCCCAAGCAAGGCAAGGCATGACCAAGAAAGGTAAGCAAGGGCACGACATGGCCCAAGCAAGGTAAGCATGACCCAAGAAAGGCAAGCAAGGGCACGACTTGGCCCAAGCAAGGCAAGGCCTGACCCAAGAAAGGCAAGCAAGGGCACGACATGGCCCAAGCAAGGCAACGCATGACCCAAGAAAGGCAAGCAAGGGCACGACATGGCCCAAGAAAGGCAAGCAAGGGCACGACATGGCCCAAGCAAGGCAAGGCATGACCAAAGAAGGCAAGCAAGGGCACGACATGGCCTAAGCAAGGCAAGGCATGACCCAAGAAAGGCAAGCAAGGGCACGACATGACCCAAGCAAGGCAAGGCATGACCCAAGAAAGCCAAGCAAGGGCACGACATGGCCCAAGCTAGGCAAGGCATGACCCAAGAAAGGTAAGCAAGGGCACGACATGGCCCAAGCAAGGCAAGGCATGACCAAGAAAGGTAAGCAAGGGCACGACATGGCCCAAGCAAGGTAAGCATGACCCAAGAAAGGCAAGCAAGGGCACGACTTGGCCCAAGCAAGGCAAGGCATGACCCAAGAAAGGTAAGCAAGGGCACGACATGGCCCAAGCAAGGCAAGGCATGACCCAAGAAAGGTAAGCAAGGGCACGACATGGACCAAGCAAGGGAAGCATTGAAGGAAATAATACCCTTGGTCCAAGTATGCATTCTATGTTAAGTCTAATAAGTGCGGTTCAGTATTAATTAACAAGTTAATAATTCAGTGAGATCAAGTGAGCTGAATGCCTAGCTAGAGGCCGCTTCAGTTCAAGTGGAATTAATGATATTAATCCACAGCTTACTCTTGACTGAACCCGTAGGGTCACACAAATAGTACGTAAACGGATCAAGTATTTAATGGCATTAAATACTCCATCTATGGATATTCGGAATCGACGGATCTTGGTTTCAGTGGGAGCTGAGATCGTCACAGGCAAGAAATGAATACTCCGGAAACGATGATATTGCCGGAAACGGAAATATGGCTCGTATCGGAAATATAAATATTATCCAAGTCATAGATGTTGCCGGAAACGGAAACATGGTACGTATCGGAAAATATTATCGGAAATGGAAATATTGCCGGAATCGGAAATATTGCCGGAAACGGAAATATATATTGTCAGAATCGGAAATATAATCGGAATCGGAAAATAATTCCGGAAACGAAAATATTAAATATTTGTTCGAAACGGAAATTAATTCCGGAATCGGAAATATTAAATATTGTTCGTATCGGAAATGAATTCCGGAACCGGGAATTTAATCGGAAGCGTATCGTACGAATAAGCATCGGACGAGGCCTGCCGGACGAGGGCCCAGCACGAAGCCAGGCCATTGCCCAGCAAGCCAAGCGCGCCACACGAACAGCCAAGGCCACGCCAGGCCCAACGCAAGGCCAGGCCCAACAGGCCATGGCAGCGCGCGCAGCGCGCGCAGCAATGGGCTGCGAGCATTGCTGCAGCTCGCGTGGGCTTGTAGCTGGCGTGGGCCGAGCGGCCGTGTGGGCTGTGCACGGGCATGGCCTACACGCTTGCGGGTCATGCTCGTGTAGAGTTTGTGTTCACATACGAAACCTAAAGAGTATAGGATTTGTTTAATGATTAAAAATCCTAATCCTAAAAGATAAATTAATTAAATAAGAATTCTACTAGGATTCTAATTTAATTAATTCGTATCCTAGTAGGATTCGATTACTTATTCCATGGTCTATAAATATGAGTTAAGGGCTCATAATTTATATCGATTATTCAAGTATTTAAAGTGATTTTTGAGAGCAAAAATTCAGTCATATAATTGCCTACAATAGCCGAAAATTCTAAGTACCTTAAGGGCGATCCTAGTTGGTCAAGCTTAAGGCGGATCCGGACGTGCTGTGGACTATCTACGGAGGGACGACACTTGGAGTCCTAAAGACTTGTTCTTGTTCGGTTCGGGCGCAGCTAGGGAGGGCACGCAACAAAGTGTATGCATATAAACTATGCTAAATGATTATGTGTAAATAATATGCTTTCCTGGCTTTATGGTTTTTCCGCATGATTTATGTTTTGTCATATGAATCATAACCTTACAGTGGTATCACGAGCCTCTTATTATTTTCATAATCTAAATTGCATGAACATGGTTAAATATTACAAATTTGCAAGAATTAAAAGGGGTGATTAATTTTCGTAATTGTTAATTAATTGCAAATTGCGTTTATTTAATTATACGTACGCAGTTTTTTGGCAGTTTCTTCGTTACTCATCCAAATCGAGTGATTTTTGTGTCAATTCCGTATGTAAAAGGCATTCTAAAATTTTGACAAATATAATCTTTTTCGGCCGAACCCAGAATTCTCAAATTCGAAGCCTAACTATGACTTTTCGTAGGTTTTAGTTTTTCGAATGCAAAATTTCGTAAATTTAAGATGTTAAATTAAATATTTGCGATTCTTGTTGATAAATCTTGAATTTTTGATTGACCTACTGTATATGTTTAACAAGTTTGAATGCCTAGCCTTGTTAATTATGCAATCTAATTTGTAATTATGATTAATTTGTTGAAAATTGGAATAATTTAGATTTAATTTGATTTTCATAATTAGTTATAATTTAATTAGATACCTATGATTAAAAACCACCATAAAAATTGTAAATTTATGTTAAATTTTAAATTTTTATGACCTAGGCTTGAATCCATGTTAATCGGAAATCAATTAAATAATAAATTTTCGATTTTTTCGCCCTAAAATTATGAAATTAATATTATTTATTAATTTGTCATTAATTTTGAATATAAATTTTTAATTTTTATGCGACTCGCTCATATAACTTGCACGCACAAAGCAATGGACGCTACGTGTTACCCTTAAGGGGTGTTGTATAGTGCGGGCATGCGACGACGAGCAAGGGAGCTCGTCGCCCATGCGGTACGAATGCAGCGAGCAAGGGCATGGTGCACGAGCACAAGGCAGCAGCCCTGCCTTGTGTCGTGGGCTGTGAGCAATGGGCGTGTGGGCAGGGGCGAGAGCAAGGCACGAGCAGTCGCGTGTGGGCAGCAAGCGTGCTGCCCCACAGCGTGCACTGCCTCGCGCAAGCATGCGGAGCCTCGCGCGCAGCGAGCGCAAGCTCGCGTGCCACGAGCGCTACGCACAGCGTCGATGGCTCGCGCGCAGCGAGCGCCAGCTCGCATACTGCTGCCTCGTGCGATGAGCGCAAGCTCGCGTGCGGGAAAGGCAGGCGCGCAGCGAGCGATGGCTCGCATAAATCGAGCGCTGGGGCGCGCAGCGAGCGATGGCTCGCGTACATCGAGCGCTGGCGCGCGCAGCGAGTACCAGCTCGCGTGTTCGATTGATGCCTTGCGATGATGAGCAGCAGCGATGCGACGCAGCGCATGGGCTGCGCGCACATGGCCAGCGATGGCTGTGTGCGTGTGGCCCATGGGCGTGCGTTGCGTGGGATTGTTGCGTTGCGATTAGATCGTTTTGAAATTTTCAGTTTACGTAATTTTAATTAATTTTAAAATTAATAATTTAAATTATTTTCTTGGATTTTAATTTTGAATATTGTAATTATAATAAATTTTATTTATTCTAATTATTTTACTAAAATTAAAATCATGAATTAATTTAAATACTACTGAAATTAAATTAAACTTTTTGGATTCAATTATAAATTTATATGAGCTTTAAATTTTAATTAAATTTGTATGTTTTCGGTTAGACTAGAAATACATTTTTATGTTTAAAATTAGTAAAGCATATGAATTTATTGGTTTAAGTGGGAGCCCTTTTAGTCATATACTCTTGATTAGGTCTACAAATCCTTAAGGTTAAAACAACTTGATTAGAATTAATAAGGACTGAATAATTTGTAGATTATTGGTGCCCTTGATTAATTGATGCAAATGTTTGTGTGACGCATAATGTGTTTTACTAACCAGCTATGTGGGCCATTCATGATAATGAATGGGTGAATGGTATATATTGTATATGTACTATTTTGCAGGTTATGAAGTGACTAGTATGGCCCAAATAGGATAGAAAATATGGTATGCGTACCATTAATTTGAATGTAATTGGTCTGAAGTACCAAAGTTGTTTTTCAATTCAAATATGGTCTGCGTACCATCAAATAGTTGTAATTAGTTTTAATTATAGCTTATCCTATTTGAAGAAAATGGTGCCTCCCACGGAGATTTTCAAGACGGATCGACTTTGAAGTTAAAGCTTCAAGATGAAATCGGGCCATACTAGATCACATTTATCTTATGCATGTTTTAAGTTATTTATTGCTTTTAAATATGTCTTAAAATGCATGAGATCAAAGCTTGATTATGTTGCATGATTAAGGATTTTAGTTCACTGAAATCTAACCAACATAGTAAGAGCCTTAAGTTCCAAACTTAAAAATTGAGTTAAAAGGTGCCATGCCAAAATATACACTTGCTTGGATATCCTTTAAATCAATCTAGTAATAGTTTTCGCTCAGCGAGGTGTTACTTATTGGTCCTAAAGGGGCAAGGTACACAAATAATTGTGAGTACATGTTAGTTTTGGTGAAACTCAACGATATAAGTAAGGAGTCCTTTTATGTCGTGGCAAAATCGATGGGTTTACCTAATAAGTTCTTAGACGTACCTATTAACCAAAAATAGTTTCTAGACTATTAGCAAAAGGCTTTTGCTTACCTAAGATGTTTTAGAATTGACTCGACAAACTGTGCTTAGTTCTTCAATGATTTTAGGATCTTGGAATCATTTTATTCACACTTGCCGGAACACATAACTTGAATAAAATGCTTAATGAACATTGAATTATGCATGTATGCTAGAATTTAAGTTTATTAAGAGAAACTGTGAATGGTTATTTATTTGTTTATTCTTTTCAATTGTAGTTTTAACTATGGCAAACAACAATCAAAACATCATCATGGGTTCTGAGCTTATGGTCAAGCTGAACCTAGCAAATTTTCTTGAATGGGAAGCTAAGCTAGTTGAAATAGTCAGACTCAATGGACTTGAGTATGTACTGACCAATCCCATGCCAAGCTACTATGCCAGAGACATGACCCCTGAGAGATTTTACGCCTGGGATGCGGATCTCAAAAAGGTTATGAGTCTCATGCTGAACAATATCCCTGATGATTGGGCTAGAAGGTTTGTAGCCTATGAACCTTTTACGCTCATCAAGAATCTGAGGGATATCTGTCGTGGAAGCACGGAGGACAGGGACCTGAACGTCCATGAGTTGATTGAATCAATGTCTGGTCTAAAGGTTAGTTCTCCCAACAGGTGTTATAGGATGGAAGTCCAAGAAACACATGTTCAGCTCCTTCGCACTAAACAGAGGGTAGGCATCCCACTAACACTATTAGAATTCTTATCTTTAACGACAACCCAATAACGACAACACAAAAAACATGTCGTAAGAAGCCTTATTATGTCATACTAGTAACGACAAATCCGGTTAGTTGTCGTTAGCATTGAACTTTACAAATTAAAAAGAAAAAAAACATATATTTGTTCGTCGTTAATCCCAATAAACCTATAACGATGGGTATCAAATATTTGAACCACATGAAAATTGAGTAAAACACCCCTTGCAAAAGGTAGCAAAGGCTCCGTTTCTCAAACCCTTACCTGGTGAGTTTTCATCTTCTTCTTCTTTAATAAAATTATAATATCTCCATCCTAACATTCCATCAATTAACGATTGTGTTTTTATGTTTTGCTTCAAATTTGGGTCTTGAATTACAGCGAAGATCCTATCTTTAGCTCTCGATAATCCTGGAAACTACCTTGCTTTATATGTTGAAATAAGATGTTTGTTTACTCTCAATTTTATGCTTTTACTTTTAATTCGCGAATTCCCAATGAAAATTTTAATTTTGTTGGTCTAAATTTTAATTAGGGTTTTTGGCCCGAAATTTTGCTACAGTTCTGGTTTCTGGCTTGAAATTTTGCTATAATTCTAGTTTATATTACCTAATTAAGCTATTTTTTTAACAATTTTATTTATAAAATTTGTGATTTTGAAGTGGGGTTTCTACTTTTATAGATAATTTGATGATATAGATTGGTTCAAAAACAACCAACTCGATATCCAACATCTGAAGAATGGAGCATCGAAAATCAAAATCAAGGCCATCGTTTTGGGAGCACATCAGATCTCTCGTCGGTAACTCGAATTTTACCCATTTGTTTTTTTGAATCACTCTAATTTTACATTGCAATTTCTTTGTTTATGTGAATTGGATAATTGGATGTGTATTATGATTATTTCATCTAGTTCAAATAATCAGTAAAAAACAATTGAAATAAATATTTGTTAACATGAATTGAAAATTTAGTTTTTATACTATTAAGTATTAACCTGCAATTCGTTTTGTTAACATGAATTGAAAATTTAATCTTCATACTATTAAGTATTAACCTTCAATATAGTTTTCATACTGTTCAAAACGGATGCATCACTGCAGCAAGATGAGAAGGTGGGATTGGGAGCTGTTGTCAGGGATGAAACGGGAATGTGCTACTGATTGCAGGAAGGAGTATGGTGGGGGCTCCGGGGCTGTCAGTGGTGGAAGCCGAAGCTGCTACTGTTTTGTTTGGTCTAAGACTCACCTATGATGCTGGCTACAAATATATAGAGGTAGAGATGGACTGTCTTCACCTGGTCTTAATGTTGCAGGGGAAGAGGAAGGAGGCGACGAGAGTGCAGATGAGGGTAAATGATATTGCTGCATATGTCAGTAGTTTTTATGATTGCAACTCCATTTTGATACTAGAAAATGTAATAAAGTGGCACATACAATGGCTAGAACCTCCCTCTCTTTTGATGAGGAACTTCTCTGGTATGATGAATCCCCACCAAACATTTTACCCCTTGTTCTGATGGAAAAGAGTTTGATTAAATGATAACTACGTATTTTACCCATAAAAAAAAACCTGCTATTCATTTTCTTCTTGAATTTCATAATTAGTGATTTACTGGGCATGTGTGTTAATTGACATAAACTTTTCGCACTAGTTTACATGTTGCAGCAGATTAGTTATATTCTTATAAGTTTGGGTGTAGTTGGATGTTGAATGTTCTTAGTAGTACCTTTGAGTTTAGTCATATTATTGATTATTGATCCTAACAAGTTCATATTTTTCTAGTTTGGTTATGCCCACAAACAATTCTATTATTGGTGTGATTATTGTGTCTCTTAGGATGTATTTTTTAAGTTTGTTTCTTCAACTTGTTTCTAGCTGCACCATTACCTTTAAATTTATTTCCTATATTTGATGGAAAATTTACTTATGGGCATATGGCAAAACTTATGTTGCATAGAGTAGCTTCATTTAAAAGGGTTTCACTTATAGGAAAATGTATGTCAAATTTTATTTTTCTAATTTATTTCTCTTAATGCCTTGTAATAGTAATAACAGATGTGTGTGTTTTTTTAGTATGCGGGGGTCTGTGTATGTGTGCAGGACTTTTGGCAGAGGCATGCAAATGTGCAAGCTGTTGTGATGGGCTGAAGCTTAATTGGTGTGTGCGTGCGAGGCTTGCAGGGGAAACCTAAATCATTTGATGTACTCATTAAGTTATGTATTTCTAGGATACCGTAGGATGGAACTAAGTGCTAGATGTTCTTTTTTCTTTCTTACTATTAAGGGAAATTTTGCGAGAAATTGATTTTGTGTTGCCATATTTTTGGCTAAAAATATTATTTTTATACGAAGTTTCTTTGTTCCTTTTCATTTGAATGAGTAATGAAACATTTTAAGCAATATATGTTATTGTTATTAGAAGCTAATTAAAATTTTGGTGAAAATTTGAACATTTTGTTACCTCGACTTAATTGGTCGATATTTTCTATTTGTTTGACGTTATTGCATGCATAATAACGACAACAAATTGAACCGTCGTAATAAATTAACGACGGACGAAGTATTTTGTCGTTGAAAATTCACGACGAACATCGTCGTTATAACCAATAACGTCGGAAGCTGTTACGACAAAACCAACGACAAACTAAGTTCGTCGTTAAAAGTTTTAACGACGAACTTTTAGCCTTATAACGATGAAAATGTTCGTCGTTATAAACCATTTTTCTAGTAGTGTAAGGTTCCATGTGGATCTTATGCGTTCATACTTTGATCGCCTAAGTCTACTAGGAACACCAATAAGCGAAAGGATGGCAGTCTCTATCTTGCTCAATTCACTACACAGTGGGTTTGGTCGCTTCAAGAAACTATACCTAAGTGAACCAAGAGAAGAAACAGTTGCAGAATTTGTTCACCTTGTCAGAAAGGCTAAAATAATACTGGACTGTGAAGCCAAAGATTTACTCAAGGCTAGAAGGAGACCGTTCAAGAAAAGTGGAAAGTCCAAGGGCGATGCTAAATCAAAGCAGGACAAGTCCACATCAAGCTGTCTTTATTGTGATGGAATAGGCCATTACAAAAGAGAATATCCAAAGCTAAAGGAAGATGAGAAGAACGGAACAGTCGTTCCATCTTCAGGTATTTTCGTTATAGACTGTATACTTGCTAATTCAACTTCTTGGGTATTAGATACAGGTTGTGGCTCACACTTATGTTCCAATCCACAGGGACTAAGAAGAAGTAGAAAGTTAAGCAAGGGAGAAGTCGACCTACGAGTGGGAAATGGAGCACGGATTGCTGCATTAGCTGTAGGAACTTATTATTTGTCGTTGCCCTCCGGGCTAGTTTTGGAACTGGAAGAGTGTTTCCATGTTCCAAGTCTTACTAAAAACATCATTTCAGTTTCTTGCTTAGATGCTAAGGGATTTTCCTTTTTAATAAAAGACAATAGTTGTTCGTTTTATTTTAAAGAGATGTTTTATGGATCTGCTAGATTAGTCAATGGACTTTATTTATTAGATCACGACAAACAAGTATATAACATAAATACCAAAAAGGCCAAAAAGGATGATTCAGATCTCACCTATCTGTGGCATTGTCGATTAGGCCATATAAACTTGAAACGCTTAGAAAGACTTCAAAAGGAAGGAATTCTAGAACCATTTGACTTAGAGGATTATGGTAAATGCGAATCATGTTTACTTGGCAAAATGACAAAGCAACCTTTCTCTAAAGTTGGAGAAAGAGCAAATGAACTATTGGGTTTAATCCATACAGATGTATGTGGACCAATGAGTACAAATGCTAGAGGTGGTTTCAGCTACTTTATCACTTTCACTGATGACTTCAGTAGATATGGTTATGTCTACCTAATGAAGCATAAGTCTGAATCCTTAAACAAATTCAAGGAATTTCAGAGTGAAGTAGAGAATCAATTAGGCAAGAAAATTAAGGCACTGCGGTCAGATAGAGGCGGTGAATATCTGAGCTATGAATTTGATGACCATCTGAAAGAATGTGGAATTCTATCAGAATTGACTCCTCCTGGAACACCACAATGGAACGGTGTGTCAGAACGGAGGAACAAAACCTTGCTAGACATGGTCAGGTCAATGATGGGTCAGGCCAAACTTCCATTAGAATTTTGGGGACATGCACTAAATACAGCTGCACTCACTATAAATAGAGCTCCGTCTAAAGCTGTCGAAAAGACTCCATATGAGTTATGGTTTGGAAAGCCTCCAAATGTGTCTTTTCTTAAGATTTGGGGATGTGAAGTATACGTCAAACGATTAATTTCAGACAAACTTCATCCAAAATCTGACAAATGTATCCTTGTGGCCTATCCAAAGGAAACAAAGGGGTATTAGTTCTACAATACATCTGAGAACAAGGTGTTTGTTGCTCGAGATGGTGTCTTTTTGGAGAAAGATCACATTTCCAAAATGACAAGTGGGAGAAAAGTAGACCTCGAAGAAATTCGAGTCGAACAACAAACTCTAGAGAATGATCAAGATGACATTCAGGATGAAACTCAGAGATCTTTAGAAGAATCTGGAGAGAATCATGGTCAATCTAGAAATGTTACCCCGCGTAGATCGCAAAGATATAGATCTCAACCGGAAAGGTACTTAGGTATTTTGACGAACGAGAGCTATGACGTTCTATTACTTGAAAGTGATGAACCTGCGACTTACAAACAAGCTATGACGAGCCCTAGCTCCAAGCAATGGCAAGAAGCCATGCAATCTGAATTAGACTCCATGTCTGAAAACCAAGTATGGGATTTGGTCGATTTGGCAGATGGCTACCAAGCCATTGGAAGCAAATGAGTTTTCAAACTGAAAAAGGACAAGGATGGGAAACTTGAAGTTTTCAAAGCTAGATTGGTTGCAAAAGGTTACAGGCAAGTCCACGGTGTGGATTACGATGAAACCTTTTCACCAGTTGCAATGCTAAAGTCTATTCGGATAATGTTAGCAATCGCTGCATATTACGATTACGAAATATGGCAGATGGATGTCAAAACTGCTTTCTTAAACGGCGTTTTAACAGAAACTGTGTTTATGACACAGCCTGAAGGTTTTGAGGATCCAAAGAATGCTAAAAAGGTATGCAAGCTAAAGAAATCAATCTACGGATTGAAGCAGGCATCCAGGAGCTGGAATATACGTTTTGATGAAACAGTCAGTGACTTTGGTTTCATCAAGAACGCAGACGAATCTTGTGTATACAAGAAGGTCAGTGGGAGCAAAATTGCTTTCCTAGTATTATATGTCAACGACATATTACTTATCGGAAATGACATTCCTATGTTGAACTCTGTCAAGATTTGGCTTGGGAAATGTTTTTCGATGAAAGATCTAGGAGAAGCACAGTACATATTGGGCATCAAGATTTACAGAGATAGATCTAAAAGGATGATTGGACTTAGTCAAAGCACTTATATCAATAAGGTGCTTGATAGGTTCAAGATGGCAGACTCCAAGCGAGGCTACCTACCCATGTCTCATGGAATAACTCTAAGCAAGACTCAGTGCCCAAAAACACTTGATGAGCGTAGACGAATGAATGGGATTCCATATGCATCATTGATTGGTTCAATAATGTATGCTATGATATGTACACGCCCGGATGTTGCGTACGCACTCAGTGCTACGAGCAGATACCAGTCAGACCCAGGAGAGGCGCATTGGATTGCTGCCAAGAATATTCTGAAGTACCTGAAAAGGCACAAAGATGACTTCCTGGTCTATGGTGGAGATGATGAATTAATTGTTAAAGGCTATACGGACGCAAGTTTCCAAACCGACAAAGATGATTTCAGATCACAGTCTGGGTTTGTCTTCTGCCTCAACGGAGGTCCAGTAAGCTGGAAAAGTGCTAAGCAAAGCACCATTGCGGATTCTACAACTGAAGCGGAGTACATTGCTGCACATGAAGCAGCAAAGGAAGCTATATGGCTAAGGAAGTTCATAGGTGAACTTGGTGTAGTCCCCTCCATTAAAGGACCAATAGCCCTGTATTGTGATAATAACGGAGCTATTGCACAGGCAAAGGAGCCTAGACACCACCATAAAGTCAAGCATGTACTTCGTAGATTTCACCTTCTACGAGAGTTCGTTGAAAGAAAAGAAGCCGAGATAAACAAGATTGGAACTGATGACAACATATCAGATCCATTGACTAAACCTCTGCCGCAGGCGAAGCACAACTCGCACACTGCAGCTATGGGAATCAAGCATATTGGAGAATGGCTTTGATATCCCTGTTTAATGTTTTAAAGTTTTAGAGTTTAAATCTTTGTAAAACATTATTGGTTAATCATTCACAATAAATGAAGAGAATTCATTTTTCCATTTAATTTGTGGTTTATTAAATGATGAGTCCCTTCAATTTGACGATATATTCAAGATAGACTGTCAGGACCAGTCCTGTGACTAAGAAATGTCTATCAAGTGAACTTGAATGTCAAAGGTTGAAAATGGTCCCTAGTCGGAGTTTTCTATAAAATTGGACGCATAGAAAACGTTAGACGATTAGAATGCAAGATGACTAGTAGTTCTGTTTCTTGAACTATGTGGACATGGCAATGTCATAATCATTTGCATAGATACTTACTTTGGGAAGACTAGTATCGGACAAAACCTATGAAACTTTACTGTAAGAGATGAAAAATCTGTCATAAGTAAATTTCATTAAAATTATTAGACACTAAATCCTCAATACCTGAGTGATTTGAGATTACTTGTTTTGAGAACTGGTTGCTTTGACGTTGACCAACCGTCGCACCGTAAAAGGAGGCTATAAAGGCAACGCTCAGGTAATCACCTATCAAACGAAGTCTAATCTCAAGATCGCAAGATTGGGATTGTCCTCCCATAAATCGGGATGAGATGCTTAAAAGTTGTACAAGGCCACTCGGAGAGCTAGAAACTGTGAAATGCATGGCCGTGCTCGGATGAATCATAGGCTATGATTATCTGTCTATTTGATCAGTTGAACTCTGAAACCGAGGAACACCTCTGGACATAATAAGGATGACAACTCTTACCTTATGTTCAAGAGCAAGCATCGAGCGACAAAGGAATTAGGAAATGCACACTTGTCCCTAAGGACAAGTGGGAGACTGAAGGAAATAATGCCCTTGGTCCAAGTATGCATTCTATGTTAAGTCTAATAAGTGCGGTTCAGTATTAATTAACAAGTTAATAATTCAGTGAGATCAAGTGAGCTGAATGCCTAGCTAGAGGCCGCTTCAGTTCAAGTGGAATTAATGATATTAATCCACAGCTTACTCTTGACTGAACCCGTAGGGTCACACAAATAGTACGTAAACGGATAAAGTATTTAATGGCATTAAATACTCCATCTATGGATATTCGGAATCGACGGATCTTGGTTTCAGTGGGAGCTGAGATCGTCACAGGCAAGAAATGAATACTCCGAAAACGATGATATTGCCGGAAACGGAAATATGGATCGTATCGGAAATATAAATATTATCCAAGTCGTAGATGTTGCCGGAAACGGAAACATGGTACGTATCGGAAAATATTATCGGAAATGGAAATATTGCCGGAATCGGAAATATTGCCGGAAACGGAAACATTGTCAGAATCGGAAATATTATCGGAATCGGAAAATAATTCCGGAAACGGAAATATTAAATATTTGTTCGAAACGGAAATTAATTCCGGAATCGGAAATATTAAATATTGTTCGTATCCGAAATGAATTCCGGAACCGGGAATTTAATCGGAAGCGTATCGTACGAATAAGCATCGGACGAGGCCTGCCGGACGAGGGCCCAGCACGAAGCCAGGCCATCGCCCAGCAAGCCAAGCGCGCCACACGAACAGCCAAGGCCACGCCAGGCCCAGCGCAAGGCCAGGCCCAGCAGGCCATGGCAGCGCGCGCAGCAATGGGCTGCGAGCATTGCTGCAGCTCGCGTGGGCTTGTAGCTCGCGTGGGCTGTGCACGGGCATGGCCTACACGCTTGCGGGTCATGCTCGTGTAGAGTTTGTGTTCACATACGAAACCTAAAGAGTATAGGATTTGTTTAATGATTAAAATTCCTAATCCTAAAAGATAAATTAATTAAATAAGAATTCTACTAGGATTCTAATTTAATTAATTCGTATCCTAGTAGGATTCGATTACTTATTCCATGGTCTATAAATATGAGTTAAGGGCTCATAATTTATATCGAGTATTCAAGTATTCAAAGTGATTTTTGAGAGCAAAAATTCAGTCATATAATTGCCTACAATAGCCGAAAATTCTAAGTACCTTAAGGGCGATCCTAGTTGGTCAAGATTAAGGCGGATCCGGACGTGCTGTGGACTATCTACGGAGGGACGACACTTGGAGTCCTAAAGACTTGTTCTTGTTCGGTTCGGGTGCAGCTAGGGAGGGCACGCAACAAAGTGTATGCATCTAAACTATGCTAAATGATTATGTGTAAATAATATGCTTTCCTGGCTTTATGGTTTTTCCGCATGATTTATGTTTTGTCATATGAATCATAACCTTACAAGCATGGCCCAAGAAAGGTAAGCAAGGGCACGACATGGCCCAAGCAAGGCAAGGCATGACCCAAGAAAGGCAAGCAAGGGCACGACATGGCCCAAGCAAGGCAAGGCATGACCCAAGAAAGGCAAGCAAGGGCACGACATGGCCCAAGCAAGGCAAGGCATAACCCAAGAAAGGTAAGCAAGGGCACGACATGGCCCAAGCAAGGCAAGGCATGACCCAAGAAAGGTAAGCAAGGGCACGACATGGCCCAAGCAAGGTAAGCATGACCCAAGAAAGGCAAGCAAGGGCACGACATGGCCCAAGCAAGGTAAGCATGACCCAAGAAAGGTAAGCAAGGGCACGACATGGCCCAAGCAAGGCAAGGCATGACCCAAGAAAGGTAAGCAAGGGCACGACATGGCCCAAGCAAGGTAAACATGACCCAAGAAAGGTAAGCAAGGGCACGACATGGCCCAAGCAAGGCAAGGCATGACCAAGAAAGGTAAGCAAGGGCACGACATGGCCCAAACAAGGTAAGCATCACCCAAGAAAGGTAAGCAAGGGCACGACATGGCCCAAGCAAGGCAAGGCATGACCCAAGAAAGGTAAGCAAGGGCACGACATGGCCCAAGCAAGGCAAAGCATGACCCAAGATAGGTAAGCAAGGGCACGACATGGCCCAAGCAAGGCAAGGCATGACCCAAGATAGGTAAGCAAGGGCACGACATGGCCCAAGCAAGGCAAGGCATGACCAAGAAAGGTAAGCAAGGGCACGACATGGCCCAAACAAGGTAAGCATGACCCAAGAAAGGTAAGCAAGGGCACGACATGGCCCAAGCAAGGCAAGGCATGACCCAAGAAAGGTAAGCAAGGGCATGACATGTCCCAAGCAAGGCAAGGCATGACCCAAGAAAGGTAAGCAAGGGCATGACATGGCCCAAGCAAGGCAAGACATGACCCAAGAAAGGTAAGCAAGGGTACAACATGGCCCAAGCAAGGTAAGCATGACCCAAGAAAGTTAAGCAAGGGCACGACATGGCCCAAGCAAGGTAAGCATCACCCAAGAAAGGTAAGCAAGGGTACGACATTGCCCAAGCAAGGCAAGGCATGACCCAAGAAAGGTAAACAAGGGCACGACATGGCCCAAAGAAGGTAAGCATGACCTAAGAAAGGTAAGCAAGGGTACGACATGGCCCAAGCAAGGCAAGGCATGACCAAAGAAAAGTAAGCAAGGGCACGACATGGCCCAAACAAGGTAAGCAAGACCCAAGAAAGGTAAGCAAGGGCACGACATGGCCCAAGCAAGGCAAAGCATGACCCAAGAAAGGTAAGCAAGGGCACGACATGGCCCAAGCAAGGTAAGCATGACCCAAGAAAGGTAAGCAAGGGCACGACATGGCCCAAGAAAGGCAAGGCTTGACCCAAGAAAGGTAAGCAAGGGCACGACATGGCCCAAGCAAGGTAAGCATGACCCAAGAAAGGCAAGCAAGGGCACGACATGGCACAAGCAAGGCAAGGCATGACCCAAGAAAGGTAAGCAAGGGCACGACATGGCCCAAGCAAGGTAAGCATGACCCAAGAAAGGTAAGCAAGGGCACGACATGGCCCAAGCAAGGCAAGGCATGACACAAGAAAGGTAAGCAAGGGCACGACATGGCCCAAACAAGGTAAGCATGACCCAAGAAAGGTAAGCAAGGGCACGACATGGCCCAAGCAAGGCAAGGCATGACCCAAGAAAGGTAAGCAAGGGCACGACATGGCCCAAGCAAGGCAAGGCATGACCCAAGATAGGTAAGCAAGGGCACGACATGGCCCAAGCAAGGCAAGGCATGACCAAGAAAGGTAAGCAAGGGCACGACATGGCCCGAACAAGGTAAGCATGACCCAAGAAAGGTAAGCAAGGGCACGACATGGCCCAAGCAAGGCAAGGCATGACCCAAGAAAGGTAAGCAAGGGCACGACATGGCCCAAGCAAGGCAAGGCATGACCCAAGAAAGGCAAGCAAGGGCACGACATGGCCCAAGCAAGGCAAGGCATGACCCAAGAAAGGTAAGCAAGGGCACGACATGGCCCAAGCAAGGCAAGGCATGACCCAAGAAAGGTAAGCAAGGGTAAGACATGGCCTAAGCAAGGGAAGCATGACCCAAGAAAGGTAAGCAAGGGCACGACATGGCCCAAGCAAGGCAAGGCATAACCCAAGAAAGGTATGCAAGGGCACGACATGGCCCAAGGAAGGCAAGGCATGACCCAAGAAAGGTAAGCAAGGGTACGACATGGCCCAAGCAAGGGAAGCATGACCCAAGAAAAGTAAGCAAGGGCACGACATGGCCCAAGCAAGGCAAGGCATGACCCAAGAAAGGCAAGCAAGGGCACGACATGACCCAAGCAAGGCAAGGCATGACCCAAGAAAGGCAAGCAAGGGCACGACATGGCCCAAGCAAGGCAAGGCATAACCCAAGAAAGGTAAGCAAGGGCACGACATGGCCCAAGCAAGGCAAGGCATGACCCAAGAAAGGAAAGCAAGGGCACGACATGGCCCAAGCAAGGTAAGCATGACCCAAGAAAGGCAAGCAAGGGCACGACATGGCCCAAGCAAGGTAAGCATGACCCAAGAAAGGTAAGCAAGGGCACGACATGGCCCAAGCAAGGTAAGCATGACCCAAGAAAGGTAAGCAAGGGCACGACATGGCCCAAGCAAGGTAAGCATGACCCAAGAAAGGTAAGCAAGGGCACGACATGGCCCAAGCAAGGCAAGACATGACCCAAGAAAGGCAAGCAAGGGCACGACATGGCCCAAGCAAGGCAAGGCATTACCCAAGAAAGGCAAGCAAGGGCACGACATGGCCCAAGCAAGGCAAGGCATGACCCAAGAAAGGTAAGCAAGGGCACGACATGGCCCAAGCAAGGCAAGGCATGACCCAAGAAAGGTAAGCAAGGGCACGACATGGCCCAAGCAAGGTAAGCATGACCCAAGAAAGGTAAGCAAGGGCACGACATGGCCCAAGCAAGGCAAGGCATGACCAAGAAAGGTAAGCAAGGGCACGACATGGCCCAAGCAAGGCAAGGCATGACCCAAGAAAGGTAAGCAAGAGCACGACATGGCCCAAGCAAGGCAAGGCATGACCCAAGAAAGGTAAGCAAGGGCACGACATGGCCCAAGCAAGGCAAGGCATGACCCAAGATAGGTAAGCAAGGGCACGACATGGCCCAAGCAAGGAAAGGCATGACCAAGAAAGGTAAGCAAGGGCACGACATGGCCCAAACTAGGTAAGCATGACCCAAGAAAGGTAAGCAAGGGCACGACATGGCCCAAGCAAGGCAAGGCATGACCCAAGAAAGGTAAGCAAGGGCACGACATGTCCCAAGCAAGGCAAGGCATGACCCAAGAAAGTTAAGCAAGGGCACGACATGGCCCAAGCAAGGTAAGGTATGACCCAAAAAAGGTAAGCAAGGGCACGACATGGCCCAAGCAAGGCAAGGCATGACCCAAGAAAGGTAAGCAAGGGTACGACATGGCCCAAGCAAGGTAAGCATGACCCAAGAAAGGTAAGCAAGGGCACGACATGGCCCAAGCAAGGTAAGCATGACCCAAGAAAGGTAAGCAAGGGTACGACATGGCCCAAGCAAGGTAAGGCATGACCCAAGAAAGGTAAGCAAGGGCACGACATGGCCCAAACAAGGTAAGCAAGACCCAAGAAAGGTAAGCAAGGGCACGACATGGCCGAAACAAGGTAAGCATGACCCAAGAAAGGTAAGCAAGGGCACGACATGGCCCAAGCAAGGCAAGGCATGACCCAAGAAAGGTAAGCAAGGGCACGACATGTCCCAAGAAAGGTAAGCAAGGGCACGACATGGCCCAAGCAAGGCAAGGCATGACCCAAGAAAGGTAAGCAAGGGTACGACATGGCCCAAGCAAGGCAAAGCATGATCCAAGAAAGGTAAGCAAGGGCACGACATCGCCCAAGCAAGGTAAGCATGACCCAAGAAATGTAAGCAAGGGCACGACATGGCCCAAGTAAGGCAAGGCATGACCCAAGAAAGGTAAGCAAGGGCACGACATGGCCCAAGCAAGGTAAGCATGACCCAAGAAAGGTAAGCAAGGGCACGACATGGCCCAAGCAAGGTAAGCATGACCCAAGAAAGGTAAGCAAGGGCACGACATGGCCCAAGCAAGGCAAGGCATGACCCAAGAAAGGTAAGCAAGGGCACGACATGCCCCATACAAGGTAAGCGAGACCCAAGAAAGGTAAGCAAGGGCAGGACATGGCCCAAGCAAGGCAAGGCATGACCCAAGAAAGGTAAGCAAGGGCACGACATGGCCCAAACAAGGTAAGCATGACCCAAGAAAGGTAAGCAAGGGCACGACATGACCCAAACAAGGTAAGCAAGACCCAAGAAAGGTAAGCA
This sequence comes from Spinacia oleracea, assembly GCF_020520425.1. Lineage (NCBI taxonomy): Eukaryota > Viridiplantae > Streptophyta > Magnoliopsida > Caryophyllales > Amaranthaceae > Spinacia > Spinacia oleracea. Next base: position 51,184 of record NW_026614354.1, on the reverse strand, counting down.
AGGACACGACATGGCCCAAGCAAGGCAAGGCATGACCCAAGAAAGGTAAGCAAGGGCACGACATGGCCCAAGCAAGGTAAGGCATGACCCAAGAAAGGTAAGCAAGGGCACGACATGGCCCAAACAAGGTAAGCAAGACCCAAGAAAGGTAAGCAAGGGCACGACATGGCCCAAGCAAGGCAAGGCATGACCCAAGAAAGGTAAGCAAGGGCACGACATGGCCCAAGCAAGGTAAGCATGACCCAAGAAAGGTAAGCAAGGGCACGACATGGCCCAAGCAAGGCAAGGCATGACCCAAGAAAGGTAAGCAAGGGAACGACATGGCCCAAGCAAGGCAAGGCATGACCCAAGAAAGGTAAGCAAGGGAACGACATGGCCCAAGCAAGGCAAGGCGTGTGAGTGGTGTTTGGTTTTTTTAGCTGGCGGGCTCCGTGAACCGCACGCCGATAAACCTCTTCAGTGTTTGCTCCAAGTGCTATACAGGCCTTGGGCGAGTGACGGTTTTCTGTGTTGCATTCCTAACGATCGCATTGACATGGACCAAGGGCATGGCATCCATAAGCACGCAAGGGAAAGGCATGGCCCAAGGTACAAAAATCGGACCCAAGGCATGGCCCAAGGCAAAACGATCGGACCACATGCACAATAATGACCACTATGAATGAATTTTCCCGAAAACTTTCCAAAAATAGCAACCCGGGACCACACGGGCACCCCTCGAGGTCCCAAAATAAAAAATTTCAACAACAATGTTTTCTATATATATTTATATGTCTTTTCCTATTTTTTCGGATTTTTTGGGAATTTTTTGAATTTTTTGGGATTTTCCCTGTTTTTACCCCTAAAATAGCAACCCGGGACCACACGGGCACCCCCCTAGGTCCAAAAATAAAAATTTTCAACACCAATAATTTTATGGGATTTTTTGGGATTTTTTTGAATTTTTCCCTTATTTTTCCCGTTTTTACCCCTATTTTCCCTATTTTCGGAAAACAAAAATAATTTTTTTGAAAAAAAAAATCATGAAAATTAAGCTTAATGCCCATATAAGGTTTTCCAACAAAAAAAACGGGGCATTATTATGACAAAAACTCAAGTTTTGAGCCATTATTATGTTACTGTCACTTGGGTGTTCACTTGGAAAATTTAGCTAATTCAAAATAAACCTCTATAGGGGAAGGGTGAGAGTGGAAGGATGGATGGTCAAGGTTGGCTTAAAACTCTCTTGTGGGCACCGTTGGGCACCGTTGGGCATGGTCGGCCCCCCTACGACACCACACATGCCCATGACATTAGACGGATTGAAAATTTTGGATCTTTCGACGGATTTGACGCATAATTTTTTGTCCGAGACCCGATTTGACGCATAATTTTTTGTCCGAGACCCGATTTGTTGGCTCTAAGCAAGGGCACGACATGGCCCAAGCAAGGCAAGGTATGACCCAAGAAAGGCAAGCAAGGGCACGACATGGCCCAAGCAAAGCAATGCATGACCCAAGAAAGGCAAACAAGGGCACGACATGGCCCAAGCAAGGCAATCCATGACCCAAGAAAGGCAAGCAAGGGCACGACATGGCCCAAGCAAGGCAAGACATGACCCAAGAAAGGCAAGCAAGGGCACGACATGGCCCAAGCAAGGCAAAGCATGACCCAAGAAAGGCAAGCAAGGGCACGACATGGCCCAAGAAAGGCAAGCAAGGGCACGACATGGCCCAAGCAAGGCAAGGCATGACCAAAGAATGGCAAGCAAGGGCACGACATGGCCTAAGCAAGGCAAGGCATGACCCAAGAAAGGCAAGCAAGGGCACGACATGGCCCAAGCAAGGCAAGGCATGACCCAAGAAAGGTAAGCAAGGGCACGACATGGCCCAAGCAAGGCAAGGCATGACCCAAGAAAGGTAAGCAAGGGCACGACATGGCCCAAGCAAGGTAAGCATGACCCAAGAAAGCCAAGCAAGGGCACGACTTGGCCCAAGCAAGGCAAGGCATGACCCAAGAAAGGTAAGCAAGGGCACGACATGGCCCAAGCAAGGCAAGGCATGACCCAAGAAAGGTAAGCAAGGGCACGACATGGCCCAAGCATGGGAAGCATGACCCAAGAAAGGTAAGCAAGGGCACTGATATGTTCATATTTTATAGTGTTTTTACCCCCGGCCCATAGTACTTTTTGATCTCAAATGAGCTCTTCGGAGCGATTTTTAGTACTAATGTGCTCCTTGTAGTGTGTTTGTAGTTTCAGGTTCATCATTGTAGGAATTAGCATTTTTTTGTGCATTTTCTACTCATTTTAATTAATACAAGAGATTATGTACTTTCGAGAGCACACACATTCAGTTGGAAGAGTTTTCGAGCAAAGCGGATAGTGAAAGAACTAGAAAACCGACACTCGTCTACTATTTTGATCATAACTTACGTTCTACAACTCCAAATGAAGTGATTCTAATTGGGTTGGATTCTAGACTTCAATAGCTTTCTAACGAGTGGTCACTCGCCTAATTCCGAAGAATAACGAAGGAGATATGGCGTTTTAAAGATAGAGGATCGTGCAGTTTGTACGCACGCCCGGCGGGCGAATGGCTGCCCGACGGGCGAACTTCTGCCCGACGGGCGGGAGCTGCCCGACCAGGCGCGTGCCGATGATTTCCAGAATTTCTCCCTCCGCCCGGCGGGCAGACCTTCGCCCGACGGGCGGGTTACGAGCTGGTCGCCAGACGGGCAGAAGGCTGCCTGACCGGGCGACGACAACCCAGGGCCCTTTTTCCGCGATTTTCTTCCGGTTTTTCCTTATGTTTATGGGCAAACTATAAATACTAGGCTTAGTTATTTTAGTTGGACATCTTAATTTCTAGTATTAGCCCCTTAGTTTATTTTCTCTTTGTTAGGTTATGATACATATGACAATTCATAAATCATGCGGAAAAAACCATAAACCCAGGAAAACATATTATTTACACATAATCATTTAGCATAGATTAGATGCATACTCTTTGTTGCGTGCCTTCCCTAGCTGCGCCCGAGCCGAACAAGAACAAGTCTTTAGGACTCCAAGTGTCGTCCCTCCGTAGATAGTCCACAGCACGTCCGGATCCGCCTTAAGATTGACCAACCAGAATCGCCCTTAAGGTACTATTATTTTCGGCACTTTATAGGCAAATGTGTGACTGAATTTTTCTCTCAAAAACTCACTTTGAATACTTTGAAACTTCTGTTATAAATTGTGAGTCCTAGCCTCATATTTATAGCGGTATGGAAAGGGAATCGTAATCCTATTCAGATACAAATTAATCAAACCTAGAATCCTACAAGAACTCTAATTTAATTAATTTATCAAATAGAATTAGGAATTTAATCATTAACCGAACTCTGCATGTTTTAGGAAACGTGCACGAACACAAACACTTGCACACACACGCACGCCAGCCACGATGGGCCTCATGCGTGCGCGCGAGCAGCAGCCCACTCAGCGCCCGCGCGCGCTGCGCGTTGCGCGCGCTGTGCGCGCTGTGCGCGCTGCGCGCTGCGCGCAGCCTGCTGGGCCTGGCCTTGCGCTGGGCCTGGCGTGGCTGTTTGTGCGGCGCGCTTGGCTTGCTGGGCGATGGCCTGGCTTCGTGCTGGGCCTCGTCCGGCAGGCCTCGTCCGATGCTTATTCGTACGATGCGCTTCCGATTAAATTTCCGATTCCGGAATTCATTTCCGATACGAACAATATTCAATATTTCCGATTCCGGAATTAATTTCCGTTTCGAACAAATATTTAATATTTCCGTTTCCGGAATTATTTTCCGATTCCGATAATATTTCCGATTCTGACAATATTTCCGTTTCCGGCAATATTTCCGATTCTGGCAATATTTCCATTTCCGATAATATTATCCGATACGTACCATGTTTCCGTTTCCGGCAACATCTACTACTTGGATAATATTTATATTTCCGATACGATCCATATTTCCGTTTCCGGCAATATCATCGTTTCCGGAGTATTCATTTCTTGCCTGTGACGATCTCAGCTCCCACTGAAACCAAGATCCGTCGGTTCCGAATATTCATAGATAGAGTATCTAATGCCATTAGATACTTGATCCGTTTACGTACTATTTGTGTGACCCTACGGGTTCAGTCAAGAGTAAGCTGTGGATTAATATCATTAATTCCACTTGAACTGAAGCGGCCTCTAGCTAGGCATTCAGCTCACTTGATCTCACTGAATTATTAACTTGTCAATTAATACTGAACCGCATTTATTAGACTTAACATAGAATGCATACTTGGACCAAGGGCATTATTTCCTTCAGTCTCCCACTTGTCCTTAGGGACAAGTGTGCATTTCCTAATTCCTTTGTCGCTCGATGCTTGCTCTTGAACATAAGGTAAGAGTTGTCATCCTTATTATGTCCAGAGGTGTTCCTCGGTTTCAGAGTTCAACTGATCAAATAAACAGATAATCATAGCCTATGATTCATCCGAGCACGGCCATGCATTTCACAGTTTCTAGCTCTCCGAGTGGCCTTGTACAACTTTTAAGCATCTCATCCCGATTTATGGGAGGACAATCCCAATCTTGCGATCTTGAGATTAGACTTCGTTTGATAGGTGATTACCTGAGCGTTGCCTTTATAGCCTCCTTTTACGGTGCGACGGTTGGTCAACGTCAAAGCAACCAGTTCTCAAACAAGTAATCTTCAAATCACTCAGGTATTGAGGATTTAGTGTCTAATAATTTAATGAAATTTACTTATGACAGACTTTCATCTCTTACAGTAAAGTTTCATAGGTCTTGTCCGATACTAGTCTTCCCAAAGTAAGTATCTATGCAAATGATTATGACATTGCCATGTCCACATAGTTCAAGAAACAGAACTACTAGTCATCTTGCATTCTAATCGTCTAACGTTTTCTATGCGTCCAATTTTATAGAAAACTCCGATCAGGGACCATTTTCAACCTTTGACATTCAAGTTCACTTGATAGACATTTCTTAGTCACAGGACTGGTCCTGACAGTCTATCTTGAATATATTGTCAAATTGAAGGGACTCACCATTTAATACTAAACCAAGATTAAATGGAATATGAAAATACATTTCATATATGATAAATGTTTAACCCCATTGTTTTACAACCATGGGCCTCAAACCCATCTTTAAAACAGTTCATGGAATTCAAAGCTATGCTTGATTTCCAGTGCTACAACGTGAGTGTTGCTTCTCACTTGTTGCATAGGTTTAGTTATCATGCTTTGCCAATCTTAATATCCTTTTCATCGAATGTTCTTCGAGATATGATGATAAGATCTTTTCGAGTTTGTTTATTATGTGATCTAGTCTTTCTTACTTCGATGGTGGTTTTACTCATTTTGCAATGAAGAACCATTAAGTTAGCAGACGTTTTTCTTGCTTCAAGAGTGGTTCTACGCATTTTCAATGAAGAACCATCAAGCCAGCAGATAGGTGATCTACCCAAGTTCAGTGAAGAACTTTAAACAACCCTGTTTTATTGCTTCTTAGGCAATAATTACTTTTACTTCAACTGTATAGGTTGCTAGTGATGCTTTGTTTGGATTTACCTATCCAAGCAGTTCATAGATATGTGGAAGACTCTCCAACTATATCTTAGAACATAGAAATTAATATTTTAATTTCCCACGCAACAACTCATGGTCTCCAATCCATGTTGCCATTTCAAAACACGATGCTCTATAGCTCGTCCTTATCAATGGTTAACTCCAAAGGGTCTTGCTTGATCCTTTGCCAGTGTTTATGCGTGTAGCATCAATATTTAGCATATCTTTATTTCCTTGAATCAAGAACTATTCCTATGTACCTTTTCAAGTACCATAAGTATTCTTGATCTCAATCTAGTTGATCTTTACTTAGATCAATAGAGATTGGTATATGTTCGTCATGGCTAAAGTCATACGATACGTTTTTGGCGATCCTCATATTATATCATACATGATAAATTCTTTTGCAGAATAATTCCCAATTGAATTCTATTCATGTAACTTTAGCTTATCTAGTTTCAGTAGATACTAAATTCAGCTAAATTCTTTGACATATAATATAGGTTAAGAATCTTATTTAGATCCTTTGATGTTTAACTTAGTAAATGCTTATACATAGTTCAAACATCCTTTACTTAGATTTATTCACATGGGTCGAATATCTCCAATGGAGACTTTCGTGTTTGATTTAGTAAATGCCATTTACTTAATCCAAAACAATATCATAAGATCTTTGTAAATAGATCTTAATACCCAGTATGTACTAAGTTTCGCCTTGGTCCGTCATTGATGAATAATCTCAAATCTAAGTATTTAGCATTTGAATGTTATTTCACAATAGAGAGATATGTGTGTGATACACATAGGACCAATTAAGTTTTACGTACTCCCACTAAACTTCTTATACATCTATAAGAATCATGTACATTTTATGAAACTAAAATACTTATTAGCTTCACTAAAATACAGTTCCAACTCCCAATTGCTTGCTTAAATCTGTACTTAGATTTCGTAAGCTAGCTTTCTTTTCAAGCATTTATTTGGATCCACAAATTCTATGACATACCATGTACATATTATATTCCAACATTTGACTGAGGAATACGTTTTGTCATCCATATGTACTAATATGCAATCATTGCTTGAATTATAGACTTAAGTATTACGATTTTGCATGAGGTTTCAACACAATCCATGCCATGAATTTGCTTGTAACCTTTAGCAACTAATCTAGCTTTGTGCGTGAACACAATTCCATGTTTGATGGTTTTTATCCTTAAAACAAACTTGCAACCAATAGGTGTGAAACTATTCTTGCAAATCAACAAAATTTCAATTTTTGTCATCAAAACATTGAGTATGTTTTATGGCCTCTAACCATTTAAACATATAGTCTATATATGACCTCTAACCATTTTAGGGAATCTATATTTCGTCATAGCTTTTTTTACAAGTCACAAACTCATTAATCTTTATGATAATAGTTTGACTGCAAGTTGTAGGTTTCTTCACTATCTAATAGAAGAATTGCATAGTTTCAGTGACCTGAATTCCATGTTTCTTCACTATCTAATAGAAGAATCTCATAGTTTCAGTGACTTGAACTCTATGCCTACTTGGGTATAGAACATCAAACAATAGAATATCAATAGCCACTTGAAAGTCCTTTGAATATTCTATTCTCCTTGAAGCACTTGTAAAGTCTTCTAAGAGATGTCTATTCTTTAAAGCCACTTGTAAAGTCCTTACAGAATAAGTTCGGATTTTCTGAAGCACTTCGAAAAGCCTCCGGAATGTCCGTTTATGTTTGTTGTTCGCCTCGAAAACTTTCGAGGTCTATTTTCTCCCACTTGTCATTTTGGAAACGAACCTCCAAAAGGACATTATTTCGAGCAAACAAACATTATGTTCTCAAAAATTCGTGGTAGAAACAATACCCTTGTGTCTCATCACAATGAAACATATATCTATACTTGGACCTTAGTTTGTTGAATAACAAACACTAAGCTCCCACTGAGTTTAAGAACTCTTTAGATATATTATGAAAAGATATTCTGAAATTACTTTTCAATAGCTTTGACGAATTTGGTTTAGTTTGGTGGTAGTTGAGCATTTTGTTTTAGAAATTATAGGAAAAGTCTTTATGATTCATCATTGATCGAATCAAGTACTAATTGACTTCGATCATTCCAACGTAGATATGCCATATCTTATGGACCTAGATTGTGAAATTATAACACACAATCATTGATGATCATATTTGGTCTCAAGTAATCATCAACATGATCTAACCTAGATCTTTATGATTTCTTGCCAAGTGGATTTTATACTTCTGAATCTTTGAACTAGCCAAACAGATTCAACTTATATCACATTTGAGTAAATAAACCAATATTCACTCAAATCCATGTGAAATAATAAAGTCATAAAATCTTTCTTTAGCTTTGAACTCCATTGTCTAGGCGTTCTAACAATAGTTCATATCTTTTGTTACTTTCAACAAGTAAGACTAGTTGTCTTAAAATGATCTAGAAATCAATCAACTTTCAGAAGTCCATCAAAATAGAGCTTATGAATGTTAACTTGTTGATATGGTCTAAGCAACAATGCCAAAGATTTGTGGAACTCAAATCAAGGGGTTGATTTGAACCTAGTAAAGTTCTTTAAAGAGTTGTTTGTTTTAATCAAGCATATTGACTCAACCTGTAATTGACCATTTCATTCAAATAAACAAACAAACAAGCATTGTTTTTGTTCTTCTGAATGTGAGTCTTTCTGTGTTTGAAGCAGAAATTTAGGTATGCTGATTATGGAACAAAATAGCCATTAAGTTCCAGCCTTTGAAAGGACTTAAAACAAACTAGATGACCCTACAATTAATGTAGCATTGCCATGCTTCATTTCCCACTTGTAGGTCATTAGTGTATCCTAGCTTCCATTGTTTGAGTTATTACCGAAGTAAGAACCTCAAGCGGTATATGATACCAAGGAAGTTTGATTGCTAGGTCACTTCTCTTTAAACATAAACTTATAGGTAGAAACGGAATCGTAAATTCCTTTCATATGTTCCTTTGTTTTCCTATTTCTTGTACCCTTTCTTATAGTCTTAAGAATTGAATTCTTTAGTGTTGACTTTTATACTTTGTTAGACATGTCCAATGTCACCAACAAGGTTCTTTTCCATTTTAATTTATGTTGAATATTTTGGTTCAACCAGATGATCTTACCAGAAGCTTCTAAAGTTCTCTAAGTATCGATCTATTCGAATGTCTAGGGACTAGACTCATTCGAGAATTAAATGGACAAAGATATTAGGTTGTTAACCATTGGTAAAGCTGAGCGTATTAAACTCAATGCTTTATGATCTCAAAACTACATTGTATTTTGAATTCACAAGCACCAATTGGTTTGCCATTCGATTTTGATCTTCGAAAACAACCATAAAAGTCGCTAAAAGAAACGTACATTTTAAATTGCTCACTTTCTCTCATTTCCGTGAATCGTTCTTGGATTCACTACCAATCGAGGAAATTTACTGTTACCTTTCTAAAAGGATTTATTGCAGTGCAAGATATTTAATTATAAACAATAATTAAAACATACATTGAAGCATGCAAAGTCTAAACATTTATCATGAATAATAACTTGAAATTAAAGCAACCATGCAATTCAAACAAGTTATTAACATTTTATTCGATTTTATTGTTCCGGCAGGTGTGAATAAAATGATTCCAAGACCCTAAAATCATTGAAGAACTAAGCACAGTTTGTCGACTTAATCCTAAAACATCTTAGGTAAGCAAAAGCCTTTTGCTAATAGTCTAGAAACTATTCTTGGTTGATAGGTACGTCTAAGAACTTATTAGGTAAACCTATCGATTTTGCCACGACATAAAAGGACTCCTTACTTATATCGTTGAGTTTCACCAAAACTAACATGTACTCACAATTATTTGTGTACCTTGCCCCTTTAGGACCAATAAGTAACACCTCGCTGAGCGAAAACTATTACTAGATTGATGTAAAGGATATCCAAGCAAGTGTATATTTTGGCATGGCACCTTTTAACTCAATTTTTAAGTTTGGAACTTAAGCTCTTACTATGTTGGTTAGATTTTAAGTGAACTAAAATCCTTAATCATGCAACATAATCAAGCTTTTGATCTCATGCATTTTAAGACATATTTAAAGCAATAAATAACTTAAAACATGCATAAGATATTTGTGATCTAGTATGGCCCGACTTCATCTTGAAGCTTTGACTTCAAAGTCCGTCTTGAAAATCTCCGTGGGAGGCACCATTTTCTTCAAATAGGATAAGCTATAACTAATTACAACTATTTGATGGTTCGCATACCATATTTGAATTGAAAAATAACTTTGGCACTTTAGATCAATTACATTCAAATTAATGGTACGCAGACCATATTTTCTATCCTATTTGGGCCATACTAGTCACTTCATAACCTGCAAAACAGTACATATACAATATATACCATTCACCCATTCATTATCATGAATGGCCCACATAGCTGGTTAGTAAAACACATTATGCATCACGTAAACATTTGCAGCAATTAATCAAGGGCACCAATAATCTACCAATTATTCAGTCCTTATTAATTCTAATCAAGTTGTTTTAACCTTAAGGATTTGTAGACCTAATCAAGAGTTTATGACTAAAAAGCGCTCCCACTTAAACCAATAAATTCATATGCTTTACCAATTTTAAACATAAAAATGTATTTCTAGTCCAACCGGAAACATACAAATTTAATTAAAATTTAAAGCTCATATCAATTTATAATTGAATCCAAAAATTTAATTTAATTTCAGTCGTATTTAAATTAACTCATGATTTTAATTTTAGTAAAATAATTAGAATAAATAACATTTATTATAATTATAATATTCAAAATTAAAATCCAAGAAAATAATTTAAATTACTAATTTTAAAATTAATTAAAATTACGTGAACTGAAATTTTCAAATTAAACATTCAAAACGATCTAATCGTAACGCAAACACCCTACGCGTTGCACGCCCATGGGCCGTACGCACACAGCCATTGCTGGCCATGTGCGCGCAGCCCATGCGCTCGTCGCATAGCTGCTGCTTCCCTATCGCAAGCCTCCGCACGCATTGATGCTCGCTGCGCGCGCCAGCGCTCATCGCACGCAAGCTATCGCTCGCAGTGCGCGCGCGCGACATCGCTCGCTGGGCGCGCGACATCGCTCGCTGGGCGCGCGAGCCATCGCTCGCTGGGCGCGCGACATCGCTCGCTGGGCGGGCGACATCGCTCGCTGTGCGCGCGAGTAATGCTGGGCGCAGCGCTCGTGGCACGCGAGCTTGCGCTCGCTGCGCGCGAGGCTGCGCGCTCTTGTGCGAGGCAGCGCGCGTTGTGGCGCAGCTCGCTTGCTGCCCACACGCGACTGCCTTGGCTCGCCCTTCGCCCATGCCCATTCGTTCATTGCTCGTGGCACACGACACAAGGCAGGGCTGCTGCCTTGTGCTCGTGCACTACGCCCTTGCTCATTGCATTCGTGCCGCACGGGCGACGAGCTCCCTTGCTCGTCGTCGCATGCCCGCATTATACAACACCCCTTAAGGGTAACACGAAGCGTCCATTGCTTCGTGCGTGCAAGTTATATGAACGAATCGCATAAAATTTAAAATTTATATTTAAAATTAATGACAAATTAATAAATATTATTAATTTCATAATTTTAGGGCGAAAAATCGAAAATTTATTATCCAATTGATTTCCGATTGATATGGATTCAAGTCTAGGTCATAAAAATTTAAAATTTATCGTAAATTTACAATTTTTATGGTGGTTTTTAATCATAGGTTTCTAATTAAATTACAATTAATTATGAAAATCAAATTAATTCTAAATTATTCTAATTTTCAACAAATTAATCATAATTACAAATTAGATTGCATAATTAACAAGACTAGGCATTCAAACTTGTTAAACATATGCAGTAGGTCAATCAAAAATTCAAGATTTATCAACAAGAATCGCAAATATTTAATTTAACATCTTAAATTTACGAAATTTTTGCATTCGAAAAACTAAAACCTTCGAAAAGTCATAGTTAGGCTTCGAATTTGAGAATTCTGGGTTCGGCAGAAAAATACTCTTTTTGTCAAAATTTTAGAATGCCTTTTACATGCGGAATTGACACAAAAATCACTCAATTCGGATGAGTAACGAAGAAACTGCCGAAAAACTGCGTACGTATAATTAAATAAACGCAATTTGCAATTAATTAACAATTACGAAAATTAATCACCCCTTTTAATTCTTGCAAATTTGTAATATTTAACCATGTTCATGCAATTTAGATTATGAAAATAATAAGGGGCTCGTGATACCACTGTTAGGTTATGATACATATGACAATTCATAAATCATGCGGAAAAAACCATAAACCCAGGAAAACATATTATTTACACATAATCATTTAGCATAGATTAGATGCATACTCTTTGTTGCGTGCCTTCCCTAGCTGCGCCCGAGCCGAACAAGAACAAGTCTTTAGGACTCCAAGTGTCGTCCCTCCGTAGATAGTCCACAGCACGTCCGGATCCGCCTTAAGATTGACCAACCAGAATCGCCCTTAAGGTACTATTATTTTCGGCACTTTATAGGCAAATGTGTGACTGAATTTTTCTCTCAAAAACTCACTTTGAATACTTTGAAACTTCTGTTATAAATTGTGAGTCCTAGCCTCATATTTATAGCGGTATGGAAAGGGAATCGTAATCCTATTCAGATACAAATTAATCAAACCTAGAATCCTACAAGAACTCTAATTTAATTAATTTATCAAATAGAATTAGGAATTTAATCATTAACCGAACTCTGCATGTTTTAGGAAACGTGCACGAACACAAACACTTGCACACACACGCACGCCAGCCACGATGGGCCTCATGCGTGCGCGCGAGCAGCAGCCCACTCAGCGCCCGCGCGCGCTGCGCGCTGCGCGCGCTGTGCGCGCTGCGCGCTGCGCGCGCTGTGCGCGCTGCGCGCTGCGCGCGCTGTGCGCGCTGCGCGCTGCGCGCAGCCTGCTGGGCCTGGCCTTGCGCTGGGCCTGGCGTGGCTGTTTGTGCGGCGCGCTTGGCTTGCTGGGCGATGGCCTGGCTTCGTGCTGGGCCTCGTCCGGCAGGCCTCGTCCGATGCTTATTCGTACGATGCGCTTCCGATTAAATTTCCGATTCCGGAATTCATTTCCGATACGAACAATATTCAATATTTCCGATTCCGGAATTAATTTCCGTTTCGAACAAATATTTAATATTTCCGTTTCCGGAATTATTTTCCGATTCCGATAATATTTCCGATTCTGACAATATTTCCGTTTCCGGCAATATTTCCGATTCTGGCAATATTTCCATTTCCGATAATATTATCCGATACGTACCATGTTTCCGTTTCCGGCAACATCTACGACTTGGATAATATTTATATTTTCGATACGATCCATATTTCCGTTTCCGGCAATATCATCGTTTCCGGAGTATTCATTTCTTGCCTGTGACGATCTCAGCTCCCACTGAAACCAAGATCCGTCGGTTCCGAATATTCATAGATAGAGTATCTAATGCCATTAGATACTTGATCCGTTTACGTACTATTTGTGTGACCCTACGGGTTCAGTCAAGAGTAAGCTGTGGATTAATATCATTAATTCCACTTGAACTGAAGCGGCCTCTAGCTAGGCATTCAGCTCACTTGATCTCACTGAATTATTAACTTGTCAATTAATACTGAACCGCATTTATTAGACTTAACATAGAATGCATACTTGGACCAAGGGCATTATTTCCTTCACTCTTAGCTTTGTTTTCTCTCTAAATTAGTTCAAAACACTTAGTTTCAAATTCAATAAAAATTCAAGCTTTCTATTTCCATTGTTCTTCAATTAGGTATTGTTCTTTATTTCAATTCTTTGTTTTGCTATAATCATGTTTTCCATCATGTTAATTGCTTTGTTTATTGTTAATATGCTTGAGTAGTCTATTTTCTAGGGTTTGGGGATCCTTGAATAATATGAAGGGATATTGAATAATTGTGATTGTTGGCATTGTAATTAATTCCTATTGATTGGTTTATTTCACTATACAATTATATTTGCGCACGTTTAATTGTGGTAGTTATGCAATATCAAGTTAAGATTCGAGAGATGCAATTTGATGTTTAGGCTTGTGTCAATAGGTGGAATTAGAGTTAATACGTAGCAAGAGCCCGTTAATTCTAAGTCTATGATTAGTATCGATTCGAGAGAGCATGCTAGTGTAATTAATTACTTTGTTGATTATCGTGATTTTTTATTGTCCTGGATTGTTATCTGTTGGTGAACCTATGCCCTAGATTCCTTAATATATTGATTCCTAGTTGTTTAATTATCGCCGTAGTTTTAGCAAACCATCAAACCAACTCTTGTTCCCAATAGTCTAGTCTAATTGATTAATAGTAGAAAGAACATTGTTTCCCTGTGGATTCGATCCTGACTTCCCTTGCTACCTAGCTAGTGGACTTAGGTTATTTTTGATTAGGTGATACGACTTAAGCCTGTCAAAATTTGGCGCCGTTGCCGGGGAAACGGTTTTATTTTCTGCTATTAATTTTGTGGTCTAGAATATTTTCCTGAGTCTCGAAGAACTTCATGTTTTTTGAGAGCATGTACGTATTTTCTTTTCTTTAGTTTGTCTTTGAAAAAAAAATGGATTATTATTCTTTTCCAGTTCCTCTTTGTGAATCTTTTGCAGGTACTTGCAGTACTTACAAAGAAGAGGTGGATGCTTTGCAGAGAGCTCTATATGGTGAAGAGCTTATCCACTATGAATGCCAAAACACAGAGAGTGATATTTCATTGATCATTGAGGTTGAAGAATCAATAGTCCGCAAAAACAGCTTCCATAAGGAGAGTATGCCTACTTTCTCTTTTCCTTCTTTTTCCTATTCTTCTTTTATTATTGTTTTTTCCTTTTGCTCTTCTTCCTTTAGGCATCCCACTCCTTACTGGCATAGAGTTCGTTCGGACTTTATGCAAATGTTGTTGTTGATTATCGTGCATGTCTTGTTGCACGACAGATGTGCGAGTGCGCATGACAAGCTTCTGCGCTCGTTGGTTGGTTATTTACTAACCAATCGCTTTGCGGGAGGCGCATAAGAGTTGGAGCTGGAGGGGTTCAATGACGATTGAGACCCTCGATCTCCACTCCTTCAAGCACTGAGGACATTGCTGAGTTTGGCTTGGGGGAGGTATGTGTTATTGCTTTCTAGAGTAGTTTATCACTTTTGAAAAGAAAAAAAAAAAGACCAAAAATACGTTCCGATGAATACAAAAAACATGCTTCCCTGTGCCCCTTGATTGAAAACTGTTTTGATTCTTGGTTTTTAATGACGAGCATTGTTGATTTGTTAACCATGATTTGAGATTTGACTATTTTGATGCCTTAACATGAGTCAACTCTGACTAACTATTTGTGGACTTGGTGCTCGGCTAGTTGTTTTGGTTAGGAATGTGTGATAGCTTCCTGGTGTGTCATTAATTTTGAGTATTGATTTGCAACTATTAGTAGTGTTTTATGACTCATATACATGCACATTGTGGAGGACGAAGGCATTTTTCTATTTAGGTAGCCTTCAGATGAAATTAGATACATTTGTTCCCTCTTTTTCTACCCATGTTGTTGCTTGTGCCCTTTATTCGGTGACTAGCCACATTACAAGCCCGCGAAAACCCCAATGGTTACTAGTCCCAAGCCTAGCTTGGGGGAGCTAATAGTAGTGAGGTGAGGGAGTTGTAGTATTGTTGAAAAAGGAGTTCGTCTTATCATGTTTGTTGTTGAAAAATGAGTTGAAAATGAAAGAGATGAAAGAACAAAAAAAAATGTGAAGGTTTCTAAAAGAAAAGGGGAAAAAAAAAGAGATTGAAAAAGAAAAGAAAGAGAAAAATCTATTACTCTCAGAAAAAGTTTAAAGCATTGTTTCAATCGAGTTTTGCAAATTCATATCCTTATAAGTGATTGGTAATAATTGTGAAAAAGGCAAGAAAGTATGGTGTTGGTTATTTGTTGTTTTGTCATGTGTTAAGTGGGAGAGTTATGGTCATTATATTGGTTGATCATGGTTGTATTTAGGATTTATGCTCCCCAAAGCCAAGGCTTAAGCTCACATTTTTCCCAAATTTACCGCACCCTTACCTAAACCTAACATTACAAGCTTTGAAGACCTTCTGACCTTTGTGCATAGAGTCGTACTTATGTGAAAATAGTTGTTTATCAATGCAAGTTATGACATGACACATTCCGAGTCGACTACTAGGTTGAGTGTATGTTTTTCTAGACACACGAGTGTTGTGAGTTTGGGAGGGCATTGTTCACTTATATGTTGGGAGGAGAGCGAATGGGTACATCTTTTATCCGCCACATAAATTAGTGACGAGTGTGTGAGCACTAGTCTTGAATTCCATTGTGCATTTATGGTTCGCTTTGCGTGACGATTGTTAAGGTGGATTAGCGGTCGAATAGATTTGATCGGTTGACATTGATGCATGCTTGTTGGATTTTACCTTGAATCGTATCCATTGTTTTAAGATGTGTTTGGGGTGAAGTTGATTTATGTATTCATCGATGATTTCTTTGCTTAGGGACAAGCAAAGATCTAGCTTGGGGGAGTTTGATATGTTCATATTTTATAGTGTTTTTACCCCCGGCCCATAGTACTTTTTGATCTCAAATGAGCTCTTCGGAGCGATTTTTAGTACTAATGTGCTCCTTGTAGTGTGTTTGTAGTTTCAGGTTCATCATTGTAGGAATTAGCATTTTTTTGTGCATTTTCTACTCATTTTAATTAATACAAGAGATTATGTACTTTCGAGAGCACACACATTCAGTTGGAAGAGTTTTCGAGCAAAGCGGATAGTGAAAGAACTAGAAAACCGACACTCGTCTACTATTTTGATCATAACTTACATTCTACAACTCCAAATGAAAGTGATTCTAATTGGGTTGGATTCTAGACTTCAATAGCTTTCCAACGAGTGGTCACTCGCCTAATTCCGAAGAATAACGAAGGAGATATGGCGTTTTAAAGATAGAGGATCGTGCAGTTTGTACGCACGCCCGGCGGGCGAATGGCTGCCCGACGGGCGAACTTCTGCCCGACGGGCGGGAGCTGCCTGACCGGGCGCGTGCCGATGATTTCCAGAATTTCTCCCTCCGCCCGGCGGGCAGACCTTCGCCCGACGGGCGGGTTACGAGCTGGTCGCCCGACGGGCGGAAGGCTGCCTGACCGGGCGACGACAACCCAGGGCCCTTTTTCCGCGATTTTCTTCCGGTTTTTCCTTATGTTTATGGGCAAACTATAAATACTAGGCTTAGTTATTTTAGTTGGACATCTTAATTTCTAGTATTAGCCCCTTAGTTTATTTTCTCTTAGCTTTGTTTTCTCTCTAAATTAGTTCAAAACACTTAGTTTCAAATTCAATAAAAATTCAAGCTTTCTATTTCCATTGTTCTTCAATTAGGTATTGTTCTTTATTTCAATTCTTTGTTTTGCTATAATCATGTTTTCCATCATGTTAATTGCTTTGTTTATTGTTAATATGCTTGAGTAGTCTATTTTCTAGGGTTTGGGGATCCTTGAATAATATGAAGGGATATTGAATAATTGTGATTGTTGGCATTGTAATTAATTCCTATTGATTGGTTTATTTCACTATACAATTAGATTTGCGCACGTTTAATTGTGGTAGTTATGCAATATCAAGTTAAGATTCGAGAGATGCAATTTGATGTTTAGGCTTGTGTCAATAGGTGGAATTAGAGTTAATACGTAGCGAGAGCCCGTTAATTCTAAGTCTATGATTAGTATCGATTCGAGAGAGCATGCTAGTGTAATTAATTACTTTGTTGATTATCGTGATTTTTTATTGTCCTGGATTGTTATCTGTTGGTGAACCTATGCCCTAGATTCCTTAATATATTGATTCCTAGTTGTTTAATTATCGCCGTAGTTTTAGCAAACCATCAAACCAACTCTTGTTCCCAATAGTCTAGTCTAATTGATTAATAGTAGAAAGAACATTGTTTCCCTGTGGATTCAATCCTGACTTCCCTTGCTACCTAGCTAGTGGACTTAGGTTATTTTTGATTAGGTGATACGACTTAAGCCTGTCAGGCACGACATGGCCCAAGCAAGGCAAGGCATGACCCAAGAAAGGCAAGCAAGGGCACGACATGGCCCAAGCAAGGCAAGGCATGACCCAAGAAAGGTAAGCAAGGGCACGACATGGCCCAAGCAAGGGAAGCATGACCCAAGAAAGGTAAGCAAGGGCACGACATGGCCCAAGCAAGGCAAGGCATGACCCAAGAAAGGTAAGCAAGGGCACGACATGGCCCAAGCAAGGTAAGCATGACCCAAGAAAGGCAAGCAAGGGCACGACTTGGCCCAAGCAAGGCAAGGCATGACCCAAGAAAGGTAAGCAAGGGCACGACATGGCCCAAGCAAGGCAAGGCATGACCCAAGAAAGGTAAGCAAGGGCACGACATGGCCCAAGCAAGGTAAGCATGACCCAAGAAAGGCAAGCAAGGGCACGACTTGGCCCAAGCAAGGAAAGGCATGACCCAAGAAAGGTAAGCAAGGGCACGACATGGCCCAAGCAAGGCAAGGCATGACCCAAGAAAGGTAAGCAAGGGCACGACATGGCCCAAGCAAGGGAAGCATGACCCAAGAAAGGTAAGCAAGGGCACGACATGGCCCAAGCAAGGCAAGGCATGACCCAAGAAAGGTAAGCAAGGGGACGACATGGCCTAAGCAAGGAAAGGCATGACCCAAGAAAGGTAAGCAAGGGCACGACATGGCCCAAGCAAGGTAAGCATGACCCAAGAAAGGCAAGCAAGGGCACGACATGGCCCAAGCAAGGTAAGCATGACCCAAGAAAGGTAAGCAAGGGCACGACATGGCCCAAGCAAGGCAAGACATGACCCAAGAAAGGCAAGCAAGGGCACGACATGGCCCAAGCAAGGCAAGGCATGACCCAAGAAAGGCAAGCAAGGGCACGACATGGCACAAGCAAGGTAAGGCATGACCCAAGAAAGGTAAGCAAGGGCACGACATGGCCCAAGCAAGGCAAAGCATGACCCAAGAAAGGTAAGCAAGGGCACGACATGGCCCAAGCAAGGCAAGGCATGACCCAAGAAAGGTAAGCAAGGGGACGACATGGCCTAAGCAAGGAAAGGCATGACCCAAGAAAGGTAAGCAAGGGCACGACATGGCCCAAGCAAGGTAAGCATGACCCAAGAAAGGCAAGCAAGGGCACGACATGGCCCAAGCAAGGTAAGCATGACCCAAGAAAGGTAAGCAAGGGCACGACATGGCCCAAGCAAGGCAAGGCATGACCCAAGAAAGGTAAGCAAGGGCACGACATGGCCCAAGCAAGGTAAGCATGACCCAAGAAAGGTAAGCAAGGGCACGACATGGCCCAAGCAAGGCAAGACATGACCCAAGAAAGGCAAGCAAGGGCACGACATGGCCCAAGCAAGGCAAGGCATGACCCAAGAAAGGCAAGCAAGGGCACGACATGGCACAAGCAAGGTAAGGCATGACCCAAGAAAGGTAAGCAAGGGCACGACATGGCCCAAGCAAGGCAAAGCATGACCCAAGAAAGGTAAGCAAGGGCACGACATGGCCCAAGCAAGGTAAGCATGACCCAAGAAAGGCAAGCAAGGGCACGACATGGCCCAAGCAAGGCAAGGCATGACCAAGAAAGGTAAGCAAGGGCACGACATGGCCCAAACAAGGTAAGCATGACCCAAGAAAGGTAAGCAAGGGCACGACATGGCCCAAGCAAGGCAAGGCATGACCCAAGATAGGTAAGCAAGGGCACGACATGGCCAAGCAAGGCAAGGCATGACCCAAGATAGGTAAGCAAGGGCACGACATGGCCCAAGCAAGGCAAGGCATGACCCAAGAAAGGTTAGCAAGGGTACGACATGGCCCAAGCAAGGTAAGCATGACCCAAGAAAGGTAAGCAAGGGCACGACATGGCCCAAGCAAGGTAAGCATGACCCAACAAAGGTAAGCAAGGGCACGACATGTCCCAATCAAGGGAAGCATGACCCAAGAAAGGTAAGCAAGGGCACGACATGGCCCAAGCAAGGCAAGGCATGACCCAAGAAAGGTAAGCAAGGGCACGACTTGGCCCAAGCAAGGCAAGGCATGACCCGAGAAAGGTAAGCAAGGGCACGACATGGCCCAAGCAAGGCAAGGCATGACCCAAGAAAGGTAAGCAAGGGCACGACATGGCCCAAGCAAGGGAAGCATGACCCAAGAAAGGTAAGCAAGGGCACGACATGGCCCAAGCAAGGCAAGGCATTACCCAAGAAAGGCAAGCAAGGGCACGACATGGCCCAAGCAAGGCAAGGCATGACCCAAGAAAGGCAAGCAAGGGCACGACATGGCCCAAGCAAGGCAAGGCATAACCCAAGAAAGGTAAGCAAGGGCACGACATGGCCTAAGCAAGGCAAGGCATGACCCAAGAAAGGCAAGCAAGGGAACGACATGGCCTAAGCAAGGCAAGGCATGACCCAAGAAAGGCAAGCAAGGGCACGACATGGCCCAAGAAAGGTAAGCAAGGGCACGACATGGCCCAAGCAAGGTAAGCATGACCCAAGAAATGTAAGCAAGGGCACGACATGGCCCAAACAAGGCAAGGCATGACCCAAGAAAGGTAAGAAAGGGCACGACATGGCCCAAGCAAGGTAAGCATGACCCAAGAAAGGCAAGCAAGGGCACGACATGGCCCAAGCAAGGCAAGACATGACCCAAGAAAGGCAAGCAAGGGCACGACATGGCCCAAGCAAGGCAAGACATGACCCAAGAAAGGCAAGCAAGGGCACGACATGGCCCAAGCAAGGCAAAGCATGACCCAAGAAAGGTAAGCAAGGGCACGACATGGCCCAAGCAAGGCAAGGCATGACCCAAGAAAGGTAAGCAAGGGCACGACATGGCCCAAGCAAGGTAAGCATGACCCAAGAAAGGTAAGCAAGGGCACGACATGGCCCAAGCAAGGTAAGCATGACCCAAGAAAGGTAAGCAAGGGCACGACATGGCCCAAACAAGGTAAGGCATGACCCAAGAAAGGTAAGCAAGGGTACGACATGGCCCAAGCAAGGTAAGCATGACCCAAGAAAGGTAAGCAAGGGCACGACATAGCCCAAGCAAGGTAAGCATCACCCAAGAAAGGTAAGCAAGGGCACGACATGGCCCAAGCAAGGTAAGCATGACCCAAGAAAGGTAAGCAAGGGCACGACATCGCCCAAGCAAGGCAAGGCATGACCCAAGATAGGTAAGCAAGGGCACGACATGGCCCAAGCAAGGCAAGGCATGACCCAAGATAGGTAAGCAAGGGAACGACATGGCCAAGCAAGGCAAGGCATGACCCAAGAAAGGTAAGCAAGGGCACGACATGGCCCAAGCAAGGCAAGCATGACCCAAGAAAGGTAAGCAAGGGCACAACATGGCCCAAGCAAGGCAAGGCATGACCAAGAAAGGTAAGCAAGGGCACGACATGGCCCAAACAAGGTAAGCATGACCCAAGAAAGGTAAGCAAGGGCACGACATGGCCCAAGCAAGGCAAGGCATGACCCAAGAAAGGTAAGCAAGGGCACGACATGGCCCAAGCAAGGCAAGGCATGACCCAAGAAAGGTAAGCAAGGGCACGACATGGCCCAAGCAAGGTAAGGCATGACCCAAGCAAGGTAAGGCATGACCCAAGCAAGGTAAGCATGACCCAAGCAAGGTAAGGCATGACCCAAGAAAGGTAAGCAAGGGCACGACATGGCCCAAGCAAGGTAAGCATGACCCAAGAAAGGTAAGCAAGGGCACGACATGGCCCAAACAAGGTAAGCAAGACCCAAGAAAGGTAAGCATGACCCAAGAAAGGTAAGCAAGGGCACGACATGGCCCAAGCAAGGTAAGCATGACCCAAGAAAGGTAAGCAAGGGCACGACATGGCCCAAACAAGGTAAGGCATGACCCAAGAAAGGTAAGCAAGGGCACGACATGGCCCAAGCAAGGTAAGCATGACCCAAGAAAGGTAAGCAAGGGCACGACATGGCCCAAGCAAGGTAAGCATGACCCAAGAAAGGTAAGCAAGGGCACGACATGGCCTAAACAAGGTAAGCAAGACCCAAGAAAGGTAAGCAAGGGCAGGACATGGCCCAAGCAAGGCAAGGCATGACCCAAGAAAGGTAAGCAAGGGCACGACATGGCCCAAACAAGGTAAGCATGACCCAAGAAAGGTAAGCAAGGGCACGACATGGCCCAAACAAGGTAAGCAAGACCCAAGAAAGGTAAGCAAGGGCACGACATGGCCCAAGCAAGGCAAGGCATGACCCAAGAAAGGTAAGCAAGGCACGACATGGCCCAAGCAAGGCAAGCATGACCCAAGAAAGGTAAGCAAGGGCACGACATGGCCCAAACAAGGTAAGCAAGACCCAAGAAAGGTAAGCAAGGGCACGACATGGCCCAAGCAAGGCAAGGCATGACCCAAGAAAGGTAAGCAAGGGCACGACATGGCCCAAGCAAGGTAAGCATGACCCAAGAAAGGTAAGCAAGGGCACGACATCGCCCAAGCAAGGCAAGGCATGACCCAAGAAAGGTAAGCAAGGGAACGACATGGCCCAAGCAAGGCAAGGCATGACCCTAGAAAGGTAAGCAAGGGCACGACATGGCCCAAGCAAGGTAAGCATGACCCAAGAAAGGTAAGCAAGGGCACGACATGGCCCAAGCAAGGTAAGCATGACCCAAGAAAGGTAAGCAAGGGCACGACATGGCCCAAACAAGGCAAGGCATGACCCAAGAAAGGTAAGAAAGGGCACGACATGGCCCAAGCAAGGTAAGCATGACCCAAGAAAGGTAAGCAAGGCACGACATGGCCCAAGCAAGGCAAGGCATGACCCAAGAAAGGTAAGCAAGGGCACGACATGGCCCAAACAAGGTAAGCATGACCCAAGAAAGGTAAGTAAGGGCACGCCATGCCCAAGCAAGGCAAGCAAGGGCAAGTTGTGGCAAAGAAAGGCATGTAAGTGCTAGTCGTGGCAAGGCATGGCCCAAGCAAGGTAAGCAAGGGAAAGTCGTGGCAAAGAAAGGCAAGAGGAAGGCATGGCAAGGCATATCCCAAGCAAGGTAAGCAAAGAAAGGTGTTACGGTTCGATTGACGGAGTATTTCGGGGGATGACGGTTGTGGAATTGGCCTGCGACACGGCCATAGTACCGACTTGACCTTGAGTTTTCGTTGTTCAGAAAAAAAAATCCAACGATGCATTGAGGGAATTTTTCGGCTCCGTAAAGTCGGGGGATGACGGTGGTGGATTTGGCCCGCAATACGGCTAACGTCCCGACTTGACCTCGTTTTTTCGTATGCCGCAATGGTCCCGCGGTCGTCTCTCGGATGGGTTAGCGGAGGGGAGTTTGGGACTTGTCGACCGGATGCGGTCTGTTCTTGCGGGCAGCGGACCGAGCAGCCCACGAGCGCGGACTAAAATCTAGTTGACGTCATCCTTCGAACAAACCTCATAGGTATTGTAGGGGAGCTTGGGAATCCATGATCGGATGCGGTGTGTTCTAGTGTGCGGGCAACGGACCAAGAAGCACACAAGAGCATACTAAATCTCGTCGTCGTTCCTTCGAGCAAACCTGGAACGGGTACTATAGTCGAGGGGAGCTTGGGCCTCGATGACCGGATTCGAACTGTTCTTGTGTGCGGGCAGAGGACCAAGCAGCACACTAGAGAGCGGACTAAATCTCGTCGTCGATCTTTGAACAAACCTCTTGTCCCTTTTGGCTTTAGTGTGCTAATGTTTCCGAAACTCGATGCGGACCGTTCCCGGATGCGGGCGATATCACGCGGCATGTGGGTGCAGTCCAATTCTAGTCGACGTTGTGTTAGCTAACCTTAGCCAGTGTTGTCCCGCCTCGATTTGTTTGTTTCTTTCACGTCAAACGGTGCTAGTCGGGGGACATCTAGCCCATCCTTGCGGCCACTTTGTGGTCGTGGGATGCAAGCTCGTTGTTTCTTGGCCAAGCGGTACGCTACGCGTGTGAGTGGTGTTTGGTTTTTTTAGCTGGCGGGCTCCGTGAACCGCACGCCGATAAACCTCTTCAGTGTTTGCTCCAAGTGCTATACAGGCCTTGGGCGAGTGATGGTTTTCTGTGTTGCATTCCTAACGATCGCATTGACATGGACCAAGGGCATGGCATCCATAAGCACGCAAGGGAAAGGCATGGCCCAAGGCACAACAATCGGACCCAAGGCATGGCCCAAGGCAAAACGATCGGACCACATGCACAATAATGACCACTATGAATGAATTTTCCCGAAAACTTTCCAAAAATAGCAACCCGGGACCACACGGGCACCCCCCGAGGTCCCAAAATAAAAAATTTCAACACCAATGTTTTCTATATATATTTATATGTCTTTTCCTATTTTTTCGGATTTTTTGGGATTTTTTTGAATTTTTTGGGATTTTCCCCGTTTTTACCCCTAAAATAGCAACCCGGGACCACACGGGCACCCCCCTAGGTCCAAAAATAAAAAATTTCAACACCAATAATTTTTTGGGATTTTTTTGAATTTTTTGGGATTTTTTGGGATTTTTTTGAGATTTTTTTGAATTTTTCCCTTATTTTTCCCGTTTTTACCCCTATTTTCCCTATTTTCGGAAAACAAAAATAATTTTTTTGAAAAAAAAAATCATGAAAATTAAGCTTAATGCCCATATAAGGTTTTCCAACAAAAAAAACGGGGCATTATTATGACAAAAACTCAAGTTTTGAGCCATTATTATGTTACTGTCACTTGGGTGTTCACTAGGAAAATTTAGCTAATTCAAAATAAACCTCTATAGGGGGAGGGTGAGAGTGGAAGGATGGATGGTCAAGGTTGGCTTAAAACTCTCTTGTGGGCACCGTTGGGCACCGTTGGGCATGGTCGGCCCCCCTACGACACCACACATGCCCATGACATTAGACGGATTGAAAATTTTGGATCATTCGACGGATTTGACGCATAATTTTTTGTCCGAGACCCGATTTGACGCGAAAAAATATTTTTTTGAAAAAAAAAAAAAAAAAATCAAAAAAATTCTAAAAAAATTCAAAAAAAATATTTTAAAAAATTTTTTTTTGAAAAAAAATTTGTTGGCTCTAAGCAAGGGCACGACATGGCCCAAGCAAGGCAAGGTATGACCCAAGAAAGGCAAGCAAGGGCACGACATGGCCCAAGCAAAGCAATGCATGACCCAAGAAAGGCAAGCAAGGGCACGACATGGCCCAAGCAAGGCAATCCATGACCCAAGAAAGGCAAGCAAGGGCACGACATGGCCCAAGCAAGGCAAGACATGACCCAAGAAAGGCAAGCAAGGGCACGACATGGCCCAAGCAAGGCAAAGCATGACCCAAGAAAGGCAAGCAAGGGCACGACATGGCCCAAGAAAGGCAAGCAAGGGCACGACATGGCCCAAGCAAAGCAAGGCATGACATGGCCCAAGCAAGGGAAGCATGACCCAAGAAAGGTAAGCAAGGGCACGACATGGCCCAAGCAAGGCAAGGCATGACCCAAGAAAGGTAAGCAAGGGCACGACATGGCCCAAGCAAGGTAAGCATGACCCAAGAAAGGTAAGCAAGGGCACGACATGGCCCAAGCAAGGCAAGGCATGACCCAAGAAAGGTAAGCAAGGGCACGACATGGCCCAAGCAAGGTAAGCATGACCCAAGAAAGGCAAGCAAGGGCACGACTTGGCCCAAGCAAGGCAAGGCATGACCCAAGAAAGGTAAGCAAGGGCACGACATGGCCCAAGCAAGGGAAGCATGACCCAAGAAAGGTAAGCAAGGGCACGACATGGCCCAAGCAAGGCAAGGCATGACCCAAGAAAGGTAAGCAAGGGCACGACATGGCCCAAGCAAGGTAAGCATGACCCAAGAAAGGCAAGCAAGGGCACGACTTGGCCCAAGCAAGGCAAGGCATGACCCAAGAAAGGTAAGCAAGGGCACGACATGGCCCAAGCAAGGCAAGGCATGACCCAAGAAAGATAAGCAAGGGCACGACATGGCCCAAGCAAAGGAAGCATGAGCCAAGAAAGGTAAGCAAGGGCGCGACGTGGCCCAAGCAAGGCAAGGCATGACCCAAGAAAGGCAAGCAAGGGCACGACATGGCCCAAGCAAGGCAAGGCATGACCCAAGAAAGGTAAGCAAGGGCACGACATGGCCCAAGCAAGGCAAGGCATGACCCAAGATAGGTAAGCAAGGGCACGACATGGCCAAGCAAGGCAAGGCATGACCAAGAAAGGTAAGCAAGGGCACGAGATGGCCCAAACAAGGTAAGCATGACCCAAGAAAGGTAAGCAAGGGCACGACATGGCCCAAGCAAGGCAAGGCATGACCCAAGAATGGTAAGCAAGGGCACGACATGGCCCAAGCAAGGCAAGGCATGACCCAAGATAGGTAAGCAAGGGCACGACATGGCCAAGCAAGGCAAGGCATGACCAAGAAAGGTAAGCAAGGGCACGACATGGCCCAAACAAGGTAAGCATGACCCAAGAAAGGTAAGCAAGGGCACGACATGGCCCAAGCAAGGCAAGGCATGACCCAAGAAAGGTAAGCAAGGGCACGACATGTCCCAAGCAAAGCAAGGCATGACCCAAGAAAGGTAAGCAAGGGCACGACATGGCCCAAGCAAGGCAAGGCATGACCCAAGAAATGTAAGCAAGGGTACGACATGGCCCAAGCAAGGTAAGCATGACTCAAGAAAGGTAAGCAAGGGCACGACATGGCCCAAGCAAGGCAAATATGACCCAAGAAAGGTAAGCAAGGGCACGACATGGCCCAAGCAAGACAAGCATGACCCAAGAAAGGTAAGCAAGGGCACGACATGGCCCAAGCAAGGCAAGGCATGACCAAGAAAGGTAAGCAAGGGCACGACATGGCCCAAACAAGGTAAGCATGACCCAAGAAAGGTAAGCAAGGGCACGACATGGCCCAAGCAAGGCAAGGCATGACCCAAGAAAGGTAAGCAAGGGCACGACATGGCCCAAGCAAGGCAAGGCATGACCCAAGAAAGGTAAGCAAGGGCACGACATGGCCCAAGCAAGGCAAGGCATGACCCAAGAAAGGTAAGCAAGGGCACGACATGGCCCAAGCAAGGTAAGGCATGACGGAGTATTTCGGGGGATGACGGTTGTGGAATTGGCCTACGACACGGCCATAGTACCGACTTGACCTTGAGTTTTCGTTGTTCAGAAAAAAAAATCCAACGATGCATTGAGGGAATTTTTCGGCTCCGTAAAGTCGGGGGATGACGGTGGTGGATTTGGCCCGCAATACGGCTAACGTCCCGACTTGACCTCGTTTTTTCGTATGCCGCAATGGTCCCGCGGTCGTCTCTCGGATGGGTTAGCGGAGGGGAGTTTGGGACTTGTCGACCGGATGCGGTCTGTTCTTGCGGGCAGCGGACCGAGCAGCCCACGAGCGCGGACTAAAATCTAGTTGACGTCATCCTTCGAACAAACCTCGTAGGTATTGTAGGGGAGCTTGGGAATCCATGATCGGATGCGGTGTGTTCTAGTGTGCGGGCAACGGACCAAGAAGCACACAAGAGCATACTAAATCTCGTCGTCGTTCCTTCGAGCAAACCTGGAACGGGTACTATAGTCGAGGGGAGCTTGGGCCTCGATGACCGGATTCGAACTGTTCTTGTGTGCGGGCAGAGGACCAAGCAGCACACTAGAGAGCGGACTAAATCTCGTCGTCGATCTTTGAACAAACCTCTTGTCCCTTTTGGCTTTAGTGTGCTAATGTTTCCGAAACTCGATGCGGACCGTTCCCGGATGCGGGCGATATCAAGCGGCATGTGGGTGCAGTCCAATTCTAGTCGACGTTGTGTTAGCTAACCTTAGCCAGTGTTGTCCCGCCTCGATTTGTTTGTTTCTTTCACGTCAAACGGTGCTAGTCGGGGGACATCTAGCCCATCCTTGCGGCCACTTTGTGGTCGTGGGATGCAAGCTCGTTGTTTCTTGGCCAAGCGGTACGCTACGCGTGTGAGTGGTGTTTGGTTTTTTTAGCTGGCGGGCTCCGTGAACCGCACGCCGATAAACCTCTTCAGTGTTTGCTCCAAGTGCTATACAGGCCTTGGGCGAGTGATGGTTTTCTGTGTTGCATTCCTAACGATCGCATTGACATGGACCAAGGGCATGGCATCCATAAGCATGCAAGGGAAAGGCATGGCCCAAGGCACAACAATCGGACCCAAGGCATGGCCCAAGGCAAAACGATCGGACCACATGCACAATAATGACCACTATGAATGAATTTTCCCGAAAACTTTCCAAAAATAGCAACCCGGGACCACACGGGCACCCCCCGAGGTCCCAAAATAAAAAATTTCAACACCAATGTTTTCTATATATATTTATATGTCTTTTCCTATTTTTTCGGATTTTTTGGGATTTTTTTGAATGTTTTGGGATTTTCCCCGTTTTTACCCCTAAAATAGCAACCCGGGACCACACGGGCACCCCCCTAGGTCCAAAAATAAAAAATTTCAACACCAATAATTTTTTGGGATTTTTTTGAATTTTTTGGGATTTTTTGGGATTTTTTTGAGATTTTTTTGAATTTTTCCCTTATTTTTCCCGTTTTTACCCCTATTTTCCCTATTTTCGGAAAACAAAAATAATTTTTTTGAAAAAAAAAAATCATGAAAATTAAGCTTAATGCCCATATAAGGTTTTCCAACAAAAAAAACGGGGCATTATTATGACAAAAACTCAAGTTTTGAGCCATTATTATGTTACTGTCACTTGGGTGTTCACTAGGAAAATTTAGCTAATTCAAAATAAACCTCTATAGGGGGAGGGTGAGAGTGGAAGGATGGATGGTCAAGGTTGGCTTAAAACTCTCTTGTGGGCACCGTTGGGCACCGTTGGGCATGGTCGGCCCCCCTACGACACCACACATGCCCATGACATTAGACGGATTGAAAATTTTGGATCATTCGACGGATTTGACGCATAATTTTTTGTCCGAGACCCGATTTGACGCGAAAAAATATTTTTTTGAAAAAAAAAAAAAAAAATCAAAAAAATTCTAAAAAAATTCAAAAAAAATATTTTAAAAAATTTTTTTTTGAAAAAAAATTTGTTGGCTCTAAGCAAGGGCACGACATGGCCCAAGCAAGGCAAGGTATGACCCAAGAAAGGCAAGCAAGGGCACAACATGGCCCAAGCAAAGCAATGCATGACCCAAGAAAGGCAAGCAAGGGCACGACATGGCCCAAGCAAGGCAATCCATGACCCAAGAAAGGCAAGCAAGGGCACGACATGGCCCAAGCAAGGCAAGACATGACCCAAGAAAGGCAAGCAAGGGCACGACATGGCCCAAGCAAGGCAAAGCATGACCCAAGAAAGGCAAGCAAGGGCACGACATGGCCCAAGAAAGGCAAGCAAGGGCACGACATGGCCCAAGCAAAGCAAGGCATGACCAAAGAAAGGCAAGCAAGGGCACGACATGGCCTAAGCAAGGCAAGGCATGACCCAAGAAAGCCAAGCAAGGGCACGACATGACCCAAGCAAGGCAAGGCATGACCCAAGAAAGCCAAGCAAGGGCACGACATGGCCCAAGCAAGGCAAGGCATGACCCAAGAAAGGTAAGCAAGGGCACGACATGGCCCAAGCAAGGCAAGGCATGACCCAAGAAAGGTAAGCAAGGGCACGACATGGCCCAAGCAAGGTAAGCATGACCCAAGAAAGGCAAGCAAGGGCACGACTTGGCCCAAGCAAGGCAAGGCATGACCCAAGAAAGGCAAGCAAGGGCACGGCATGGCCCAAGCAGGCAAGGCATGACCCAAGAAAGGTAAGCAAGGGCACGACATGGCCCAAGCAAGGTAAGCATGACCCAAGAAAGGTAAGCAAGGGCACGACATGGCCCAAGCAAGGCAAGGCATGACCCAAGAAAGGCAAGCAAGGGCACGACATGGCCCAAGCAAGGCAAGGCATGACCCAACAAAACGTAAGCAAGGGCACGACATGGCCCAAGCAAGGGAAGCATGACCCAAGAAAGGTAAGCAAGGGCACGACATGGCCCAAGCAAGGCAAGGCATGACCCAAGAAAGCTACGCAAGGGCACGACATGGCCCAAGCAAGGTAAGCATGACCCAAGAAAGGCAAGCAAGGGCACGACTTGGCCCAAGCAAGGCAAGGCATGACCCAAGAAAGGAAAGCAAGGGCACGACATGGCCCAAGCAAGGCAAGGCATGACCCAAGAAAGGTAAGCAAGGGCACGACATGGCCCAAGCAAGGCAAGGCATGACCCAAGAAAGGTAAGCAAGGGCACGACATGGCCCAAGCAAGGGAAGCATGACCCAAGAAAGGTAAGCAAGGGCACGACATGGCCCAAGCAAGGCAAGGCATGACCCAAGAAAGGTAAGCAAGGGCACGACATGGCCCAAGCAAGGTAAGCATGACCCAAAAAAGGTAAGCAAGGGCACGACATGGCCCAAGCAAGGCAAGGCATGACCCAAGAAAGGTAAGCAAGGGCACGACATGGCCCAAGCAAGGTAAGCATGACCCAAGAAAGGCAAGCAAGGGCACGACTTGGCCCAAGCAAGGCAAGGCATGACCCAAGAAAGGTAAGCAAAGGCACGACATGGCCCAAGCAAGGGAAGCATGACCCAAGAAAGGTAAGCAAGGGCACGACATGGCCCAAGCAAGGCAAGGCATGACCCAAGAAAGGTAAGCAAGGGCACGACATGGCCCAAGCAAGGTAAGCATGACCCAAGAAAGGCAAGCAAGGGCACGACTTGGCCCAAGCAAGGCAAGGCATGACCCAAGAAAGGTAAGCAAGGGCACGACATGGCACAAGCAAGGCAAGGCATGACCCAAGAAAGATAAGCAAGGGCACGACATGGCCCAAGCAAAGGAAGCATGACCCAAGAAAGGTAAGCAAGGGCACGACATGGCCCAAGCAAGGCAAGGCATGACCCAAGAAAGGCAAGCAAGGGCACGACATGGCCCAAGCAAGGCAAGGCATGACCCAAGAAAGGTAAGCAAGGGCACGACATGGCCCAAGCAAGGCAAGGCATGACCCAAGATAGGTAAGCAAGGGCACGACATGGCCAAGCAAGGCAAGGCATGACCAAGAAAGGTAAGCAAGGGCACGACATGGCCCAAACAAGGTAAGCATGACCCAAGAAAGGTAAGCAAGGGCACGACATGGCCCAAGCAAGGCAAGGCATGACCCAAGAAAGGTAAGCAAGGGCACGACATGGCCCAAACAAGGTAAGCAAGACCCAAGAAAGGTAAGCAAGGGCACGACATGGCCCAAGCAAGGCAAGGCATGACCCAAGAAAGGTAAGCAAGGGCACGACATGGCCCAAGCAAGGTAAGCAAGGGCACGACATGGCCCAAGCAAGGCAAGGCATGACCCAAGAAAGGTAAGCAAGGGCACGACATGTCCCAAGCAAGGCAAGGCATGACCCAAGAAAGGTAAGCAAGGGCACGACATGGCCCAAGCAAGGCAAGGCATGACCCAAGAAAGGTAAGCAAGGGCACGACATGGCCCAAGCAAGGCAAGGCATGACCCAAGAAAGGTAAGCAAGGGCACGACATGGCCCAAGCAAGGGAAGCATGACCCAAGAAAGGTAAGCAAGGGCACGACATGGCCCAAGCAAGGCAAGGCATGACCCAAGAAAGGTAAGCAAGGGCACGACATGGCCCAAGCAAGGTAAGCATGACCCAAGAAAGGTAAGCAAGGGCACGACATGGCCCAAGCAAGGCAAGGCATGACCCAAGAAAGGTAAGCAAGGGCACGACATGGCCCAAGCAAGGTAAGCATGACCCAAGAAAGGCAAGCAAGGGCACGACTTGGCCCAAGCAAGGCAAGGCATGACCCAAGAAAGGTAAGCAAGGGCACGACATGGCCCAAGCAAGGGAAGCATGACCCAAGAAAGGTAAGCAAGGGCACGACATGGCCCAAGCAAGGCAAGGCATGACCCAAGAAAGGTAAGCAAGGGCACGACATGGCCCAAGCAAGGTAAGCATGACCCAAGAAAGGCAAGCAAGGGCACGACTTGGCCCAAGCAAGGCAAGGCATGACCCAAGAAAGGTAAGCAAGGGCACGACATGGCCCAAGCAAGGCAAGGCATGACCCAAGAAAGGTAAGCAAGGGCACGACATGGCCCAAGCAAGGCAAGGCATGACCCAAGAAAGGTAAGCAAGGGCACGACATGGCCCAAGCAAGGTAAGCATGACCCAAGAAAGGCAAGCAAGGGCACGACTTGGCCCAAGCAAGGCAAGGCTTGACCCAAGAAAGGTAAGCAAAGGCACGACATGGCCCAAGCAAGGGAAGCATGACCCAAGAAAGGTAAGCAAGGGCACGACATGGCCCAAGCAAGGCAAGGCATGACCCAAGAAAGGTAAGCAAGGGCACGACATGGCCCAAGCAAGGTAAGCATGACCCAAGAAAGGCAAGCAAGGGCACGACTTGGCCCAAGCAAGGCAAGGCATGACCCAAGAAAGGTAAGCAAGGGCACGACATGGCACAAGCAAGGCAAGGCATGACCCAAGAAAGATAAGCAAGGGCACGACATGGCCCAAGCAAAGGAAGCATGACCCAAGAAAGGTAAGCAAGTGCACGACATGGCCCAAGCAAGGCAATGCATGACCCAAGAAAGGCAAGCAAGGGCACGACATGGCCCAAGCAAGGCAAGGCATGACCCAAGAAAGGTAAGCAAGGGCACGACATGGCCCAAGCAAGGCAAGGCATGACCCAAGAAAGGTAAGCAAGGGCACGACATGGCCCAAGCAAGGTAAGCATGACCCAAGAAAGGCAAGCAAGGGTACGACATGGCCCAAGCAAGGTAAGCATGACTCAAGAAAGGTAAGCAAGGGCACGACATGGCCCAAGCAAGGCAAACATGACCCAAGAAAGGTAAGCAAGGGCACGACATGGCCCAAGCAAGACAAGCATGACCCAAGAAAGGTAAGCAAGGGCACGACATGGCCCAAGCAAGGCAAGGCATGACCAAGAAAGGTAAGCAAGGGCACGACATGGCCCAAACAAGGTAAGCATGACCCAAGAAAGGTAAGCAAGGGCACGACATGGCCCAAGCAAGGCAAGGCATGACCCAAGAAAGGTAAGCAAGGGCACGACATGGCCCAAGCAAGGCAAGGCATGACCCAAGAAAGGTAAGCAAGGGCACGACATGGCCCAAGCAAGGCAAGGCATGACCCAAGAAAGGTAAGCAAGGGCACGACATGGCCCAAGCAAGGTAAGGCATGACGGAGTATTTCGGGGGATGACGGTTGTGGAATTGGCCTACGACACGGCCATAGTACCGACTTGACCTTGAGTTTTCGTTGTTCAGAAAAAAAAATCCAACGATGCATTGAGGGAATTTTTCGGCTCCGTAAAGTCGGGGGATGACGGTGGTGGATTTGGCCCGCAATACGGCTAACGTCCCGACTTGACCTCGTTTTTTCGTATGCCGCAATGGTCCCGCGGTCGTCTCTCGGATGGGTTAGCGGAGGGGAGTTTGGGACTTGTCGACCGGATGCGGTCTGTTCTTGCGG
Source organism: Spinacia oleracea (assembly GCF_020520425.1). Taxonomy (NCBI): domain Eukaryota; kingdom Viridiplantae; phylum Streptophyta; class Magnoliopsida; order Caryophyllales; family Amaranthaceae; genus Spinacia; species Spinacia oleracea. The sequence continues at coordinate 18,034 of NW_026614354.1, read as the reverse complement.
GCAGCGGACCGAGCAGCCCACGAGCGCGGACTAAAATCTAGTTGACGTCATCCTTCGAACAAACCTCGTAGGTATTGTAGGGGAGCTTGGGAATCCATGATCGGATGCGGTGTGTTCTAGTGTGCGGGCAACGGACCAAGAAGCACACAAGAGCATACTAAATCTCGTCGTCGTTCCTTCGAGCAAACCTGGAACGGGTACTATAGTCGAGGGGAGCTTGGGCCTCGATGACCGGATTCGAACTGTTCTTGTGTGCGGGCAGAGGACCAAGCAGCACACTAGAGAGCGGACTAAATCTCGTCGTCGATCTTTGAACAAACCTCTTGTCCCTTTTGGCTTTAGTGTGCTAATGTTTCCGAAACTCGATGCGGACCGTTCCCGGATGCGGGCGATATCAAGCGGCATGTGGGTGCAGTCCAATTCTAGTCGACGTTGTGTTAGCTAACCTTAGCCAGTGTTGTCCCGCCTCGATTTGTTTGTTTCTTTCACGTCAAACGGTGCTAGTCGGGGGACATCTAGCCCATCCTTGCGGCCACTTTGTGGTCGTGGGATGCAAGCTCGTTGTTTCTTGGCCAAGCGGTACGCTACGCGTGTGAGTGGTGTTTGGTTTTTTTAGCTGGCGGGCTCCGTGAACCGCACGCCGATAAACCTCTTCAGTGTTTGCTCCAAGTGCTATACAGGCCTTGGGCGAGTGATGGTTTTCTGTGTTGCATTCCTAACGATCGCATTGACATGGACCAAGGGCATGGCATCCATAAGCACGCAAGGGAAAGGCATGGCCCAAGGCACAACAATCGGACCCAAGGCATGGCCCAAGGCAAAACGATCGGACCACATGCACAATAATGACCACTATGAATGAATTTTCCCGAAAACTTTCCAAAAATAGCAACCCGGGACCACACGGGCACCCCCCGAGGTCCCAAAATAAAAAATTTCAACACCAATGTTTTCTATATATATTTATATGTCTTTTCCTATTTTTTCGGATTTTTTGGGATTTTTTTGAATTTTTTGGGATTTTCCCCGTTTTTACCCCTAAAATAGCAACCCGGGACCACACGGGCACCCCCCTAGGTCCAAAAATAAAAATTTCAACACCAATAATTTTTTGGGATTTTTTTGAATTTTTTGGGATTTTTAGGATTTTTTTGAGATTTTTTTTGAATTTTTTCCCTTATTTTTCCCGTTTTTACCCCTATTTTCCCTATTTTCGGAAAACAAAAATAATTTTTTTGAAAAAAAAAAATCATGAAAATTAAGCTTAATGCCCATATAAGGTTTTCCAACAAAAAAAACGGGGCATTATTATGACAAAAACTCAAGTTTTGAGCCATTATTATGTTACTGTCACTTGGGTGTTCACTAGGAAAATTTAGCTAATTCAAAATAAACCTCTATAGGGGGAGGGTGAGAGTGGAAGGATGGATGGTCAAGGTTGGCTTAAAACTCTCTTGTGGGCACCGTTGGGCATGGTCGGCCCCCCTACGACACCACACATGCCCATGACATTAGACGGATTGAAAATTTTGGATCATTCGAAGGATTTGACGCTTAATTTTTTGTCCGAGACCCGATTTGACGCGAAAAAATATTTTTTTGAAAAAAAAAAAAAAAATCAAAAAATTCTAAAAAAATTCAAAAAAATATTTTAAAAAATTTTTTTTGAAAAAAAATTTGTTGGCTCTAAGCAAGGGCACGACATGGCCCAAGCAAGGCAAGGTATGACCCAAGAAAGGCAAGCAAGGGCACGACATGGCCCAAGCAAAGCAATGCATGACCCAAGAAAGGCAAGCAAGGGCATGACATGGCCCAAGCAAGGCAATCCATGACCCAAGAAAGGCAAGCAAGGGCACGACATGGCCCAAGCAAGGCAAGACATGACCCAAGAAAGGCAAGCAAGGGCACGACATGGCCCAAGCAAGGCAAAGCATGACCCAAGAAAGGCAAGCAAGGGCACGACATGGCCCAAGAAAGGCAAGCAAGGGCACGACATGGCCCAAGCAAAGCAAGGCATGACCAAAGAAAGGCAAGCAAGGGCACGACATGGCCTAAGCAAGGCAAGGCATGACCCAAGAAAGCCAAGCAAGGGCACGACATGACCCAAGCAAGGCAAGGCATGACCCAAGAAAGCCAAGCAAGGGCACGACATGGCCCAAGCAAGGCAAGGCATGACCCAAGAAAGGTAAGCAAGGGCACGACATGGCCCAAGCAAGGCAAGGCATGACCCAAGAAAGGTAAGCAAGGGCACGACATGGCCCAAGCAAGGTAAGCATGACCCAAGAAAGGCAAGCAAGGGCACGACTTGGCCCAAGCAAGGCAAGGCATGACCCAAGAAAGGCAAGCAAGGGCACGGCATGGCCCAAGCAGGCAAGGCATGACCCAAGAAAGGTAAGCAAGGGCACGACATGGCCCAAGCAAGGTAAGCATGACCCAAGAAAGGTAAGCAAGGGCACGACATGGCCCAAGCAAGGCAAGGCATGACCCAAGAAAGGCAAGCAAGGGCACGACATGGCCCAAGCAAGGCAAGGCATGACCCAACAAAACGTAAGCAAGGGCACGACATGGCCCAAGCAAGGGAAGCATGACCCAAGAAAGGTAAGCAAGGGCACGACATGGCCCAAGCAAGGCAAGGCATGACCCAAGAAAGCTACGCAAGGGCACGACATGGCCCAAGCAAGGTAAGCATGACCCAAGAAAGGCAAGCAAGGGCACGACTTGGCCCAAGCAAGGCAAGGCATGACCCAAGAAAGGTAAGCAAAGGCACGACATGGCCCAAGCAAGGGAAGCATGACCCAAGAAAGGTAAGCAAGGGCACGACATGGCCCAAGCAAGGCAAGGCATGACCCAAGAAAGGTAAGCAAGGGCACGACATGGCCCAAGCAAGGTAAGCATGACCCAAGAAAGGCAAGCAAGGGCACGACTTGGCCCAAGCAAGGCAAGGCATGACCCAAGAAAGGTAAGCAAGGGCACGACATGGCACAAGCAAGGCAAGGCATGACCCAAGAAAGATAAGCAAGGGCACGACATGGCCCAAGCAAAGGAAGCATGACCCAAGAAAGGTAAGCAAGGGCACGACATGGCCCAAGCAAGGCAAGGCATGACCCAAGAAAGGCAAGCAAGGGCACGACATGGCCCAAGCAAGGCAAGGCATGACCCAAGAAAGGTAAGCAAGGGCACGACATGGCCCAAGCAAGGCAAGGCATGACCCAAGAAAGGTAAGCAAGGGCACGACATGGCCCAAGCAAGGTAAGCATGACCCAAGAAAGGCAAGCAAGGGTACGACATGGCCCAAGCAAGGTAAGCATGACTCAAGAAAGGTAAGCAAGGGCACGACATGGCCCAAGCAAGGCAAACATGACCCAAGAAAGGTAAGCAAGGGCACGACATGGCCCAAGCAAGACAAGCATGACCCAAGAAAGGTAAGCAAGGGCACGACATGGCCCAAGCAAGGCAAGGCATGACCAAGAAAGGTAAGCAAGGGCACGACATGGCCCAAACAAGGTAAGCATGACCCAAGAAAGGTAAGCAAGGGCACGACATGGCCCAAGCAAGGCAAGGCATGACCCAAGAAAGGTAAGCAAGGGCACGACATGGCCCAAGCAAGGCAAGGCATGACCCAAGAAAGGTAAGCAAGGGCACGACATGGCCCAAGCAAGGCAAGGCATGACCCAAGAAAGGTAAGCAAGGGCACGACATGGCCCAAGCAAGGTAAGGCATGACGGAGTATTTCGGGGGATGACGGTTGTGGAATTGGCCTACGACACGGCCATAGTACCGACTTGACCTTGAGTTTTCGTTGTTCAGAAAAAAAAATCCAACGATGCATTGAGGGAATTTTTCGGCTCCGTAAAGTCGGGGGATGACGGTGGTGGATTTGGCCCGCAATACGGCTAACGTCCCGACTTGACCTCGTTTTTTCGTATGCCGCAATGGTCCCGCGGTCGTCTCTCGGATGGGTTAGCGGAGGGGAGTTTGGGACTTGTCGACCGGATGCGGTCTGTTCTTGCGGGCAGCGGACCGAGCAGCCCACGAGCGCGGACTAAAATCTAGTTGACGTCATCCTTCGAACAAACCTCGTAGGTATTGTAGGGGAGCTTGGGAATCCATGATCGGATGCGGTGTGTTCTAGTGTGCGGGCAACGGACCAAGAAGCACACAAGAGCATACTAAATCTCGTCGTCGTTCCTTCGAGCAAACCTGGAACGGGTACTATAGTCGAGGGGAGCTTGGGCCTCGATGACCGGATTCGAACTGTTCTTGTGTGCGGGCAGAGGACCAAGCAGCACACTAGAGAGCGGACTAAATCTCGTCGTCGATCTTTGAACAAACCTCTTGTCCCTTTTGGCTTTAGTGTGCTAATGTTTCCGAAACTCGATGCGGACCGTTCCCGGATGCGGGCGATATCAAGCGGCATGTGGGTGCAGTCCAATTCTAGTCGACGTTGTGTTAGCTAACCTTAGCCAGTGTTGTCCCGCCTCGATTTGTTTGTTTCTTTCACGTCAAACGGTGCTAGTCGGGGGACATCTAGCCCATCCTTGCGGCCACTTTGTGGTCGTGGGATGCAAGCTCGTTGTTTCTTGGCCAAGCGGTACGCTACGCGTGTGAGTGGTGTTTGGTTTTTTTAGCTGGCGGGCTCCGTGAACCGCACGCCGATAAACCTCTTCAGTGTTTGCTCCAAGTGCTATACAGGCCTTGGGCGAGTGATGGTTTTCTGTGTTGCATTCCTAACGATCGCATTGACATGGACCAAGGGCATGGCATCCATAAGCACGCAAGGGAAAGGCATGGCCCAAGGCACAACAATCGGACCCAAGGCATGGCCCAAGGCAAAACGATCGGACCACATGCACAATAATGACCACTATGAATGAATTTTCCCGAAAACTTTCCAAAAATAGCAACCCGGGACCACACGGGCACCCCCCGAGGTCCCAAAATAAAAAATTTCAACACCAATGTTTTCTATATATATTTATATGTCTTTTCCTATTTTTTCGGATTTTTTGGGATTTTTTTGAATTTTTTGGGATTTTCCCCGTTTTTACCCCTAAAATAGCAACCCGGGACCACACGGGCACCCCCCTAGGTCCAAAAATAAAAAATTTCAACACCAATAATTTTTTGGGATTTTTTTGAATTTTTTGGGATTTTTTGGGATTTTTTTGAGATTTTTTTGAATTTTTCCCTTATTTTTCCCGTTTTTACCCCTATTTTCCCTATTTTCGGAAAACAAAAATAATTTTTTTGAAAAAAAAAATCATGAAAATTAAGCTTAATGCCCATATAAGGTTTTCCAACAAAAAAAACGGGGCATTATTATGACAAAAACTCAAGTTTTGAGCCATTATTATGTTACTGTCACTTGGGTGTTCACTAGGAAAATTTAGCTAATTCAAAATAAACCTCTATAGGGGGAGGGTGAGAGTGGAAGGATGGATGGTCAAGTTTTGAGCCATTATTATGTTACTGTCACTTGGGTGTTCACTAGGAAAATTTAGCTAATTCAAAATAAACCTCTATAGGGGGAGGGTGACACCACACATGCCCATGACATTAGACGGATTGAAAATTTTGGATCATTCGAAGGATTTGACGCTTAATTTTTTGTCCGAGACCCGATTTGACGCGAAAAAATATTTTTTTGAAAAAAAAAAAAAAAAAATCAAAAAAATTCTAAAAAAATTCAAAAAAAATATTTTAAAAAAATTTTTTTTGAAAAAAAATTTGTTGGCTCTAAGCAAGGGCACGACATGGCCCAAGCAAGGCAAGGTATGACCCAAGAAAGGCAAGCAAGGACACGACATGGCCCAAGCAAAGCAATGCATGACCCAAGAAAGGCAAGCAAGGGCATGACATGGCCCAAGCAAGGCAATCCATGACCCAAGAAAGGCAAGCAAGGGCACGACATGGCCCAAGCAAGGCAAGACATGACCCAAGAAAGGCAAGCAAGGGCACGACATGGCCCAAGCAAGGCAAAGCATGACCCAAGAAAGGCAAGCAAGGGCACGACATGGCCCAAGAAAGGCAAGCAAGGGCACGACATGGCCCAAGCAAAGCAAGGCATGACCAAAGAAAGGCAAGCAAGGGCACGACATGGCCTAAGCAAGGCAAGGCATGACCCAAGAAAGCCAAGCAAGGGCACGACATGACCCAAGCAAGGCAAGGCATGACCCAAGAAAGCCAAGCAAGGGCACGACATGGCCCAAGCAAGGCAAGGCATGACCCAAGAAAGGTAAGCAAGGGCACGACATGGCCCAAGCAAGGCAAGGCATGACCCAAGAAAGGTAAGCAAGGGCACGACATGGCCCAAGCAAGGTAAGCATGACCCAAGAAAGGCAAGCAAGGGCACGACTTGGCCCAAGCAAGGCAAGGCATGACCCAAGAAAGGCAAGCAAGGGCACGGCATGGCCCAAGCAGGCAAGGCATGACCCAAGAAAGGTAAGCAAGGGCACGACATGGCCCAAGCAAGGTAAGCATGACCCAAGAAAGGTAAGCAAGGGCACGACATGGCCCAAGCAAGGCAAGGCATGACCCAAGAAAGGCAAGCAAGGGCACGACATGGCCCAAGCAAGGCAAGGCATGACCCAACAAAACGTAAGCAAGGGCACGACATGGCCCAAGCAAGGGAAGCATGACCCAAGAAAGGTAAGCAAGGGCACGACATGGCCCAAGCAAGGCAAGGCATGACCCAAGAAAGCTACGCAAGGGCACGACATGGCCCAAGCAAGGTAAGCATGACCCAAGAAAGGCAAGCAAGGGCACGACTTGGCCCAAGCAAGGCAAGGCATGACCCAAGAAAGGAAAGCAAGGGCACGACATGGCCCAAGCAAGGCAAGGCATGACCCAAGAAAGGTAAGCAAGGGCACGACATGGCCCAAGCAAGGCAAGACATGACCCAAGAAAGGTAAGCAAGGGCACGACATGGCCCAAGCAAGGGAAGCATGACCCAAGAAAGGTAAGCAAGGGCACGACATGGCCCAAGCAAGGCAAGGCATGACCCAAGAAAGGTAAGCAAGGGCACGACATGGCCCAAGCAAGGTAAGCATGACCCAAAAAAGGTAAGCAAGGGCACGACATGGCCCAAGCAAGGCAAGGCATGACCCAAGAAAGGTAAGCAAGGGCACGACATGGCCCAAGCAAGGTAAGCATGACCCAAGAAAGGCAAGCAAGGGCACGACTTGGCCCAAGCAAGGCAAGGCATGACCCAAGAAAGGTAAGCAAAGGCACGACATGGCCCAAGCAAGGGAAGCATGACCCAAGAAAGGTAAGCAAGGGCACGACATGGCCCAAGCAAGGCAAGGCATGACCCAAGAAAGGTAAGCAAGGGCACGACATGGCCCAAGCAAGGTAAGCATGACCCAAGAAAGGCAAGCAAGGGCACGACTTGGCCCAAGCAAGGCAAGGCATGACCCAAGAAAGGTAAGCAAGGGTACGACATGGCACAAGCAAGGCAAGGCATGACCCAAGAAAGATAAGCAAGGGCACGACATGGCCCAAGCAAAGGAAGCATGACCCAAGAAAGGTAAGCAAGGGCACGACATGGCCCAAGCAAGGCAAGGCATGACCCAAGAAAGGCAAGCAAGGGCACGACTGTTAGGTTATGATACATATGACATTACATAGATCATGCGGAAACAACCATTAACCCAGGACAACATATTATTTACACATAATCATATAGCATAATTTAGATGCATACTCTTTGTTGCGTGCCCTCCCTAGCTGCGCCCGAACCGAACAAGAACAAGTCTTTAGGACTCCAAGTGTCGTCCCTCCGTAGATAGTCCACAGCACGTCCGGATCCGCCTTAAGATTGACCAACTAGAATCGCCCTTAAGGTACTAGAAAATTTCGGCACTTTTATGAGCAAGATGTGTGTTTTAATTTTCTCTCAAAAAAACTCACTTTTGAATACTTTGAAACTTGTGTATAAATAATGACCCCTAGGCCTTTATTTATAGAGTTATGGAAAAGGAATCGTAATCCTAGTAGGATACGAATTAATTGAAATTAGAATCCTACATGAATTCTATTTAATTAATTTATCCAATTAGGAATAGGAATTTAATCATACACTAACTCTTGTAGATTTAGGAATCACGCATGAGCACAAACTCACACACACACGGCAGCCACAAGGGCTGCCCATGCGCGTGCGAGCAGCAGCCCACGCAGCGCGGCCCACGCATCCGTGGCCTTGGCGCGCGCTGGGCCTGCCTTGCGGTAGGCCTGGGCGCTGCCTTGGCTGGGCTTGTGGCGCGCGTGCTTGCTGGGCGATGGCCCGGCTTCGTGCTGGGCCTTCGTCCGGCAGGCCTCGTCCGATGCTAATTCGTACGATACGCTTCCGATTAAATTTCCAGTTCCGGAATTTATTTCCGAAACGAACAATATTTAATATTTCCGATTCCGGAATTAATTTCCGTTTCGAACAAATATTTAATATTTCCGTTTCCGGAATTATTTTCCGATTCCGGTAATATTTCCGATTCTGACAATATTTCCGTTTCCGGCAATATTTCCGATTCTGGTAATATTTCCATTTCAAATAATATTTTCCGATACGTACCATGTTTCCGTTTCCGGCAACATCTACGACTTGGATAATATTCATATTTCCGATACGATCCATATTTCCGTTTCCGGCAATATCATCGTTTCCGGAGTATTCATTTCTTGCCTGTGACGATCTTAGCTCCCACTGAAACCAAGATCCGTCGGTTCCGAATATTCATAGATGGAGTATTTAATGCCATTAAATACTTGATCCGTTTACGTACTATTTGTGTGACCCTACGGGTTCAGTCAAGAGTAAGCTGTGGATTAATATCATTAATTCCACTTGAACTGAAGCGGCCTCTAGCTAGGCATTCAGCTCACTTGATCTCACTGAATTATTAACTTGTTAATTAATACTGAACCGCATTTATTAGACTTAACATAGAATGCATACTTGGACCAAGGGCATTATTTCCTTCAGTCTCCCACTTGTCCTTAGGGACAAGTGTGCATTTCCTAATTCCTTTGTCGCTCGATGCTTGCTCTTGAACATAAGGTAAGAGTTGTCATCCTTATTATGTCCAGAGGTGTTCCTCGGTTTCAGAGTTCAACTGATCAAATAAACAGATAATCATAGCCTATGATTCATCCGAGCACGGCCATGCATTTCACAGTTTCTAGCTCTCCGAGTGGCCTTGTACAACTTTTAAGCATCTCATCCCGATTTATGGGAGGACAATCCCAATCTTGCGATCTTGAGATTAGACTTCGTTTGATAGGTGATTACCTGAGCGTTGCCTTTATAGCCTCCTTTTACGGTGCGACGGTTGGTCAACGTCAAAGCAACCAGTTCTCAAACAAGTAATCTCAAATCACTCAGGTATTGAGGATTTAGTGTCTAATAATTTAATGAAATTTACTTATGACAGACTTTCATCTCTTACAGTAAAGTTTCATAGGTCTTGTCCGATACTAGTCTTCCCAAAGTAAGTATCTATGCAAATGATTATGACATTGCCATGTCCACATAGTTCAAGAAACAGAACTACTAGTCATCTTGCATTCTAATCGTCTAACGTTTTCTATGCGTCCAATTTTATAGAAAACTCCGATTAGGGACCATTTTCAACCTTTGACATTCAAGTTCACTTGATAGACATTTCTTAGTCACAGGACTGGTCCTGACAGTCTATCTTGAATATATCGTCAAGTTGAAGGGACTCATCATTTAATAAACCACAAATTAAATGGAAAAATGAATTCCTTTCATTTATTGTGAATGATTAACCAATAATGTTTTACAAAGATTTAAACTCTAAAACTTTAAAACATTAAACAGAGACATCAAAGCCATTCTCCAATATGCTTGATTCCCATAGCTGCAGTGTGCGAGTTGTGCTTCGCTTGCGGCAGAGGTTTAGTTAATGGATCTGATATGTTGTCATCAGTTCCAATTTTGCTTATCTCGACTTCTTTTCTTTCAACGAACTCTCGTAGAAGGTGAAATCTACGAAGTACATGCTTGACTCTCTGGTGGTGTCTAGGCTCTTTTGCCTGTGCAATAGCTCCGTTATTATCACAATACAGGGCTATTGGTCCTTTAATGGAGGGGACTACACCAAGTTCTCCTATGAACTTCCTTAGCCATATAGCTTCCTTTGCTGCTTCATGTGCAGCAATGTACTCCGCTTCAGTTGTAGAATCCGCAATGGTGCTTTGCTTAGCACTTTTCCAGCTTACTGCTCCTCCGTTGAGGCAGAAGACAAACCCAGACTGTGATCTGAAATCATCTTTGTCGGTTTGGAAACTTGCGTCCGTATAGCCTTTAACAATTAATTCATCATCTCCACCATAGACCAGGAAGTCATCTTTGTGCCTTTTCAGGTACTTCAGAATGTTCTTGGCAGCAGTCCAATGCGCCTCTCCTGGGTCTGACTGGTATCTGCTCGTAGCACTGAGTGCGTACGCAACATCCGGGCGTGTACATATCATAGCATACATTATTGAACCAATCAATGATGCATATGGAATCCCATTCATTCGTCTACGCTCATCAAGTGTTTTTGGGCACTGAGTCTTGCTTAGAGTCATTCCATGAGACATGGGTAGGTAGCCTCGCTTGGAGTCCGCCATCTTGAACCTATCAAGCACCTTATTGATATAAGTGCTTTGACTAAGTCCAATCATCTTTTTAGATCTATCTCTGTAAATCTTGATGCCCAATATGTACTGTGCTTCTCCTAGATCCTTCATCGAAAAACATTTCCCAAGCCAAATCTTGACAGAGTTCAACATAGGAATGTCATTTCCGATAAGCAATATGTCGTCGACATATAATACTAGGAAAGCAATTTTGCTCCCACTGACCTTCTTGTATACACAAGATTCGTCCGCGTTCTTGATGAAACCAAAGTCACTGACTGCTTCATCAAAACGTATATTCCAGCTCCTGGATGCCTGCTTCAATCCGTAGATTGATTCTTTAGCTTGCATACCTTTTTAGCATTCTTTGGATCCTCAAAACCTTCAGGCTGTGTCATAAACACAGTTTCTGTTAAAACGCCGTTTAAAAAAGCAGTTTTGACATCCATCTGCCATATTTCGTAATCGTAATATGCAGCGATTGCTAACATTATTCGAATAGACTTTAGCATTGCAACTGGTGAAAAGGTTTCATCGTAATCCACACCGTGGACTTGCCTGTAACCTTTTGCAACCAATCTAGCTTTGAAAACTTCAAGTTTCCCATCCTTGTCCTTTTTCAGTTTGAAAACCCATTTGCTTCCAATGGCTTGGTAGCCATCTGGCAAATCGACCAAATCCCATACTTGGTTTTCAGACATGGAGTCTAATTCAGATTGCATGGCTTCTTGCCATTGCTTGGAGCTAGGGCTCGTCATAGCTTGCTTGTAAGTCGCAGGTTCATCACTTTCAAGTAATAGAACGTTATAGCTCTCGTTCGTCAAAATACCTAAGTACCTTTCCGGTTGAGATCTATATCTTTGCGATCTACGCGGGGTAACATTTCTAGATTGACCATGATTCTCACCAGATTCTTCTAAAGATCTCTGAGTTTCATCTTGAATGTCATCTTGAGCATTCTCTAGAGTTTGTTGTTCGACTCGAATTTCTTCGAGGTCTACTTTTCTCCCACTTGTCATTTTGGAAATGTGATCCTTCTCCAAAAAGACACCATCTCGAGCAACAAACACTTTGTTCTCAGATGTATTGTAGAAGTAATACCCCTTTGTTTCCTTTGGATAGCCCACAAGGATACATTTGTCAGATTTTGGATGAAGTTTGTCTGAAATTAATCGTTTGACGTATACTTCACATCCCCAAATCTTAAGAAAAGACACATTTGGAGGCTTTCCAAACCATAATTCGTATGGAGTCTTTTCGACAGCTTTAGACGGAGCTCTATTTATAGTGAGTGCAGCTGTATTTAGTGCATGTCCCCAAAATTCTAATGGAAGTTCGGCCTGACCCATCATTGACCTGACCATGTCTAGCAAGGTTCTGTTCCTCCGTTCTGACACACCGTTCCATTGTGGTGTTCCAGGAGGAGTCAATTCTGATAGAATTCCACATTCTTTCAGATGGTCATCAAATTCATAGCTCAGATATTCACCGCCTCTATCAGACCGCAGTGCCTTGATCTTCTTGCCTAATTGATTCTCTACTTCACTCTGAAATTCCTTGAATTTGTCAAAGGATTCAGACTTATGCTTCATTAGGTAGACATAACCATACCTACTGAAGTCATCAGTGAAAGTGATAAAGTAGCTGAAACCACCTCTAGCATTTGTACTCATTGGTCCACATACATCTGTATGGATTAAACCCAATAGTTCATTTGCTCTTTCTCCAACTTTAGAGAAAGGTTGCTTTGTCATTTTGCCAAGTAAACATGATTCGCATTTACCATAATCCTCTAAGTTAAATGGTTCTAGAATTCCTTCCCTTTGAAGTCTTTCTAAGCGTTTCAAGTTTATATGGCCTAATCGACAATGCCACAGATAGGTGAGATCTGAATCATCCTTTTTGGCCTTTTTGGTATTTATGTTATATACTTGTTTGTCGTGATCTAATAAATAAAGTCCATTGACTAATCTAGCAGATCCATAAAACATCTCTTTATAATAAAACGAACAACTATTGTCTTTTATTAAAAGGAAAATCCCTTAGCATCTAAGCAAGAAACTGAAATGATGTTTTTAGTAAGACTTGGAACATGGAAACATTCTCCAGTTCCAAAACTAGCCCGGAGGGCAACGACAAATAGTAAGTTCCTACAGCTAATGCAGCAATCCGTGCTCCATTTCCCACTCGTAGGTCGACTTCACCCTTGCTTAACTTTCTACTTCTTCTTAGTCCCTGTGGATTGGAACATAAGTGTGAGCCACAACCTGTATCTAATACCCAAGAAGTTGAATTAGCAAGTATACAGTCTATAACGAAAATACCTGAAGATGGAACGACTGTTCCGTTCTTCTGATCTTCCTTTAGCTTTGGACATTCTCTTTTGTAATGGCCTATTCCATCACAATAAAGACAGCCTGATGTGGACTTGTCCTGCTTTGATTTAGCATTGCCCTTGGACTTTCCACCTTTCTTGAATGGTCTCTTTCTAGCCTTGAGTAAATCTTTGGCTTCACAGTCCAGTACTATTTCAGCCTTTCTGACAAGGTGAATAAATTCTGCAACTGTTTCTTCTCTTGGTTCACTTAGGTATAGTTGCTTGAAGCGACCAAACCCACTGTGTAGTGAATTGAGCAAGACAGAGACTGCCATCCTTTCGCTTATTGGTGTTCCTAGTAGACTTAGGCGATCAAAATATGAACACATAAGATCCACATGGAACCTCAGTGGGACGCCTACCCTCTGTTTAGTGCGAAGGAGCTGAACATGTGTTTCTTGGACCTCCATCCTATAACACATGTTGGGAGAACTAACCTTTAGACCAGACATTGATTCAATCAACTCATGGACGTTCAGGTCCCTGTCCTCCGTACTTCCACGACAGATATCCCTCAGATTCTTGATGAGCGTAAAAGGTTCATAGGCTACAAACCTTTTAGCCCAATCATCAGGGATATTGTTCAGCATGAGACTCATAACCTTTTTGAGATCCGCATCCCAGGCGTAAAATCTCTCAGGGGTCATGTCTCTGGCATAGTAGCTTGGCATGGGATGTGACAGTACATACTCAAGTCCATTGAGTTTGACTATTTCAACTAGCTTAGCTTCCCATTCAAGAAAATTTGTCAGGTTCAGCTTGACCATAAGCTCAGAACCCATGATGATGTTTTGATTGTTGTTTGCCATATTAATACTACAATTGAAAAGAATAAACAAATAAATAACCATTCACAGTTTCTCTTTAATAAACTTAAATTCTAGCATACATGCATAATTCAATGTTTATTAAGCATTTTATTCAAGTTATGTGTTCCGGCAGGTGTGAATAAAATGATTCCAAGATCCTAAAATCATTGAAGAACTAAGCACAGTTTGTCGACTTAATTCTAGAACATCTTAGGTAAGCAAAAGCCTTTTGCTAATAGTCTAGAAACTATTCTTGGTTGATAGGTACGTCTAAGAACTTATTAGGTAAACCTATCGAATTTGCCACGACATAAAAGGACTCCTTACTTATATCGTTGAGTTTCACCAAAACTAACATGTACTCACAATTATTTGTGTACCTTGCCCCTTTAGGACCAATAAGTAACACCTCGCTGAGCGAAAACTATTACTAGATTGATGTAAAGGATATCCAAGCAAGTGTATATTTTGGCATGGCACCTTTTAACTCAATTTTTAAGTTTGGAACTTAAGGCTCTTACTATGTTGGTTAGATTTTAAGTGAACTAAAATCCTTAATCATGCAACATAATCAAGCTTTTGATCTCATGCATTTTAAGACATATTTAAAACAATAAATAACTTAAAACATGCATAAGATATTTGTGATCTAGTATGGCCCGACTTCATCTTGAAGCTTTGACTTCAAAGTCCGTCTTGAAAATCTCCGTGGGAGGCACCATTTTCTTCAAATAGGATAAGCTATAACTAATTACAACTATTTGATGGTTCGCAGACCATATTTGAATTGAAAAATAACTTTGGTACTTTAGACCAATTACATTCAAATTAATGGTACGCAGACCATATTTTCTATCCTATTTGGGCCATACTAGTCACTTCATAACCTGCAAAACAGTACATATACAATATATACCATTCACCCATTCATTATCATGAATGGCCCACATAGCTGGTTAGTAAAACACTTTATGCATCACGTAAACATTTGCAGCAATTAATCAAGGGCACCAATAATCTACCAATTATTCAGTCCTTATTAATTCTAATCAAGTTGTTTTAACCTTAAGGATTTGTAGACCTAATCAAGAGTTTATGACTAAAAAGCGCTCCCACTTAAACCAATAAATTCATATGCTTTACCAATTTTAAACATAAAAATGTATTTCTAGTCCAACGGAAACATACAAATTTAATTAAAATTTAAAGCTCATATCAATTATAATTGAATCCAAAAATTTAATTTAATTTCAGTCGTATTTAAATTAATTCATGATTTCAATTTTAGTAAATAATTAGAATAAATAACATTTATTATAATTATAATATTCAAAATTAAATCCAAGGAAATTAATTCAAATATTAATTTTAAATTAATTAAAATTACGTGAACTGAAATTTTCAAATTAAACATTCAAAACGATCTAATCGTAACGCAAACACCCTACGCGTTGCACGCCCATGGGCCGTACGCACACAGCCATTGCTGGCCATGTGCGCGCAGCCCATGCGCTCGTCGCATAGCTGCTGCTTCCCTATCGCAAGCCTCCGCACGCATTGGTGCTCGCTGCGCGCGCCAGCGCTCATCGCACGCGAGCTATCGCTCGCAGTGCCTGCTCGCGCGCGCGACATCGCTCGCTGGGCGCGCGACCATCGCTCGCTGGGCGCGCGAAGCCATCGCTCGCTGGGCGCAGCGACATCGCTCGCTGGGCGCGCGAGCCATCGCTGCTGGCGCGCGACATCGCTCGCTGCGCGCGAGTAATGCTGGGCGCAGCGCTCGTGGCACGCGAGCTTGCGCTCGCTGCGCGCGAGGCTGCCGCGCTCTTGTGCGAGGCAGCGCTGCGTTGTGGCGCAGCTCGCTTGCTGCCACACACGCGACTGCCTTGGCTCGCTCTTCGCCCATGCCCATTCGTCATAGCTCGTGGCACACGCCACAAGGCAGGGCTGCTGCCTTGTGCTCGTGCACTACGCCCTTGCTCATTGCATTCGTGCCGCACGGGCGACGAGCTCCCTGCTCGGCGTCGCATGCCCGCATTATACAACACTCCCTTAAGGGTTAACACGAAGCGTCCATTGCTTCGTGCGTGCAAGTTATATGAACGAATCGCATAAAATTTAAAATTTATATTTAAATTAATGACAAAGTAATAAATAATATTAATTTCATAATTTTAGGGCGAAAAATCGAAAATTTATTATCCAATTGATTTCCGATTGATATGGATTCAACTTTAGGTCATAAAAATTTAAAATTTATCGTAAATTTAAAATTTTTATGGTGGTTTTAATCATAGGTTTATAATTAAATTACAATTAATTATGAAAATCAAATTAATTCTAAATTATTCTAATTTTCAACAAATTAATCATAATTAATAATTAGATTGCATAATTAACAAGACTAGGCATTCAAACTTGTTAACATATGCAGTAGGTCAATCAAAAATTCAAGATTATCAACAAGAATCGCAAATATTTAATTTAACATCTTAAATTTACGAAAATTTTGCATTCGAAAAACTAAAACCCTTCGGAAAGTACTAGTTAGGCTTCGAATTTGAGAATTCTGGGTTCGGCAGAAAAATACTATTTTTGTCAAAATTTTTAGAATGCCTTTTACATGCGGAATTGACACAAAAATCACTCAATTCGGATGATAACGAAGAAACTGCCGAAAACTACTGCGTACGTTATAATTAAATAAACGCAATTTGCAATTAATTAACAATTACGAAAATTAATCACCCCTTTTAATTCTTGCAAATTTGTAATATTTAACCATGTCATGCAATTTAGATTATGAAAATAATAAGGGGCTCGTGATACCACTGTTAGGTTATGATACATATGACATTACATAGATCATGCGGAAACAACCATTAACCCAGGACAACATATTATTTACACATAATCATATAGCATAATTTAGATGCATTACTCTTTGTTGCGTGCCCTCCCTAGCTGCGCCCGAACCGAACAAGAACAAGTCTTTAGGACTCCAAGTGTCGTCCCTCCGTAGATAGTCCAACAGCACGTCCGGATCGCCTTAAGATTGACCAACTAGAATCCGCCCTTAAGGTACTAGAAAATTTCGGCACTTTTTATGAGCAAGATGTGTGTTTAATTTTCTCTCAAAAAAACTCACTTTTGAATACTTTGAAACTTGTGTATAAATAATGACCCCTAGGCCTTTATTTATAGAGTTTGGAAAAGGAATCGAATCCTAGTAGGATACGAATTAATTGAAATTAGAATCCTACATGAATTCTATTTAATTAATTTATCCAATAGGAATAGAATTTAATCATACACTAACTCTTGTAGATTTAGGAATCACGCATGAGCACAACTCACACACACACAGGCAGCCACCAGGGTGCCCCATGCGCGTGCGAGCAGCAGCCCACGCAGCGCGGCCCACGCATCCGGGCCTTGGCGCGCGCTGGGCCTGCCTTGCGGTAGGCCGGGCGCTGCCTTGGCTGGGCCTGTGGCGCGCGTGCTTGCTGGGCGATGGCCCGGCTTCGTGCTGGGCCTTCGTCCGGCAGGCCTCGTCCGATGCTAATTCGTACGATACGCTTCCGATTAAATTTCCAGTTCCGGAATTTTATTCCGAAAACGAACAATATTTAATATTTCCGATTCCGGAATTAATTTCGTTTCGAACAAATATTTAATATTTCCGTTTCCGGAATTATTTTCCGATTCCGGTAATATTCCGATTATGACAATATTTCGTTTCCGGCAATATTTCCGATTCTGGTAATATTTCCATTTCAAATATATTTTCCGATACGTACCATGTTTCCGTTTCCGGCAACATCTACGACTTGGATAATATCATTTCCGATACGATCCATATTTCCGTTTCCGGCAATATCATCGTTCCGGAGTATTCATTTCTTGCCTGTGACGATCTTAGCTCCCACTGAAACCAAGATCCGTCGGTTCCGAATATTCATAGATGGAGTATTTAATGCCATTAAATACTTGATCGTTTACGTATATTTGTGTGACCTACGGGTTCAGTCAAGAGTAAGCTGTGGATTAATATCATTAATTCCACTTGAACTGAAGCGGCCTCTAGCTAGGCATTCAGCTCACTTGATCTCACTGAATTATAACTTGTTAATTATACTGAACCGCATTTATTAGACTTAAATAGAATGCATACTGGACCAAGGGCATTATTTCCTTCAACGACATGGCC